>NW_026694297.1:0-7758 GCF_021218885.2 Marmota monax | reverse complement strand
GAGGAAGAAAGCAGTTTGGGACATGGCAACAAGGAAAAAGAGACAGCTGTAGCTCACCAGGGACAAAACACAAACCCCAAAGGCATGTCCCCTCAGTGACCCACTTCCTCTAGCCACACCCTACCTGCCTACACTTAACACCCAGTCAATCCATTCAAATAGATTAATGCACCAATTACTTTAAGGCTCTCATGACCCATTCATTTCACCTGTAAACTTTCTTTCACTGTCTCACACCTGAGCTTTTGGGGGACACCACATATCTAAATCATAACATGGGTTGAGTATTTGCCCCTGAATTCATATGCTGATATCCAAACCCCAATGTTATGATTTTAGAAGAAGGTGGAGCCTTTGGAAATGATTAGGAGGTCGGGCCTTTGGAGGAGTTCATTGTGGGTGAAATTGTTGCTAATGGGATTAATGTCCTTATAAGACTGACACCAGAGAATGTCTTCATCTGACTGTCTTATGTGAAAACAGCAAGAAGATGGCCTTCTGTGAAGCAGGAACCTCCAGAAGCCTTGATTTGGACTTCCCACCCTCTTGAATTATGAGTAATAAATGTTGTTCAAGCCATCCAGTCTATGGTATTTTGTTAAAGCAGTCTAAAGGGACTATAATAGACACGGCTATTTTGCATACCCGATCATCTGTTATTTTGAGAACATTCGTTAAAATCCACTTTATAATTTAAGAACATAGCAAAACAGCAACAACAGCAACCAAAACTTCACCTCATTTAATAACTTCTCAGTGGGGTGGGGGGACAGTTCTTCCTTTCATTAATTTGTGGAATCCATTGATGTATTTTGTTTGTTCTTTGCAATACTGTACAGGGGTCACATCCTTCAGAGCAGGGCCTGGCCTTCAACTTTAAATAAAAGTAGAGGTCATTCTGCATAAAGTTCCCAAGTCTTTACTTCTTTCCCTCCTTCCCTGAGTGACTACATCCCTCCTTCCTCCCTGTCACAGAGAAGGAATATTCTCTCCCTGGCTCCTATAGTTTGAATTTGAAAGTTCCCTCAAAGCCCATATATTAGTCCTCAGCTTGACATTACTGGGAGGTGGTGGAGACTTGAGGGACCATATGAAAGGTCTTTCTATCATTGAGGGTGTACCTGTGAAGGGTAAAGTGGAATCTCAGTCCCTTGTCTTCTTTATTTTGTTCCTGGTCATGTTGTGAGCAGGTTTTGCTATACCTCACATTCTTGGAATGATGTGCTATCTCCTAACAGAGACTTAAAAGCAAAGGGTTTGCCTGATTGTGAACAGAATCTTACCAAACTCAGCCAAAATAAACCTTTTCTCTTTATAAATTCATCATCTTAAGTATTTGTTATAGTGACAGGAAGCTGACTAATACGATAACAAAAACAACTTAAAGTTTCCAAAATGCAAGTAAAATTCTCTTGAGTTACTTAACATATTTAAGTATACTTTTGGATGATGTTTTTGAAACTTTGGAAATCAGCTTTCTATTTTTTTTTCTCATTTCTATTGTGTTTGAGCATCTGTCTACCTGGAACTTCATTGTGTTCCGTAGAGTGATTTCATGTCCTGTACTAAAGATACATCATGTTAAACAATAAAAAGTTCCAACAAGAGCTTTTCATTAAAATGACATCATGTAACAGGTCAAAGTTGGGTTTGAACTTGTGGATAATAAGATTCCTACAGTTTTATGACTGTACATCCTTCTTTTTAAGCCTTGGTGGCAACTCAGCCTCTAGACAAGTGGACCTTATATTCCCCACTGAATTTATAATGAACAGATAGAACATTATTCATCTTCTGTTCTCTTTCACTGGACAAACAGTTGAGCTACACTTGAAGACTTAAATCCGAGAGATTCTTTACTTTAATAAAGTATTGATTTTTATAGGGGCCACACAATGACCTTAGTTTGTTTTGGGAGAGCTTAGTAAGAATCAAATACATCTTCCTCCTTCTTCATTTATCCCTGGTGGAATCAGTTCCTGATTGAGGTCCAGGTTTTAGTTTGGCAAATATAACAGTCTTATTAAACCTCTGATTGCAGGTCCATGATTATTCAAGCATCTCAGTAGGCAAGGGGTTACTGTATGTTATGGTTTAGACATTAGGAGTCCCCAAAAAGCTCATGTGTAAAACAATGCAAGAAAACTCATAGGTAAAATGATTGGTTTATGAGAGACTTAACCTAATCGGTAATTAATTATCTGGTAGGGATTAACTAGCTGGTAGGGTGTGGCTGAAGGTGGTGGGGTCATTGGGGATATGCCTTTGGGTACATTGTACATGATGAACAAAGTCTTTCTCTGATTCCTGGTTGCCCTAGGCCACTTTCCTCTGGCACAATTCTTCCACCATGATGTTCTACCTCACTCTGGGCCCAGAGCAATGGAGTTGGCTACCTACATATAAAGACCTCTGAAACTGTAAGCTCCCAAATAAACTTTCGCTCCTCTTATTGGTCTTGTCAGGCATTTTGGTCAGAGTAGTGAAAAAGCTGATTAAAGCAGAAGTTGGTATCAGAAGTGATGTCATTGCTCTAACTATCCTCACCATGTGGTTCAGAAGCTTTTTGAGCTCTTCGAAAATTGTGAAAAGAATTTTGGAAAGTTTAGAGATGAACCCTGGAGAAGTTTTAGAATGCTGTAAGTAGAGCTTAACGGATGAGAGCTCTCCTGGTGGGAGCTTAGGAGACCAGAATGCCCACAGGGCTATGGACAGTAAAGACAGGATTTGTGAGGATCGAGGACCAGAAGGAGGATACTATTGGAAATTGGACTGAAGGTCACTCATGTTACATTCTGGCTAAGAAGTTGTCTATGTGTTGTCTGTTCCTGGGACTTTCTGTGAGGCTGAATTTAAAAGTGATGGGCTAATTAATCTAGTGGGGACATTTCAAAGTAGCATAGGCTTCAGGTGTTGGCATGGATACTGCTGGAATCTTCTAGCCAAGTTTGTTATGATAATAAGGAGCAGAAAACAGAGTGGAGAGATTCGAAAAACTTGGATTTGAAAAGTGGGAGCAAAACTGGGGCTAAGGAAGTTGCAGTTATTAAAGATATAGCCATTAAAGAGACACTGATGAATACTTTACCCAACGCTTTACCCCATCAATAGGAAAGATAGCTTGAGAGCATCTCAGGAATTGGCAAGACCACACCCATCTCCCCCTCAAGGGTTTAAAGTAACAATTGTTTTAAGAAGAGACCAGTGTGTCACCCTACTTGCCGCAGGGGTGGGGGTGGAGAAGGAGGTGGGTGGGGGTTGGGGGGGTTATAGGAAGTCGTTTCACCCTGCTCAACCACTCAGGCATTCAGAGTTTCTGTAGCTGTGGTCCCTGGAGGACTGGCTACTTCTTGAGATGGTGGCAGACCTTGGCAGCAACCATGTGGTACTGGTTCTGCAAAAATGCAGGATGCTGGAGTCAGAGGGTCATGGGGGCGTTCTATGGAGATTTCAAAGGAAGGCCTGGGAAACCAGACAAAGTGCAATTGGGTCAGAGCCCCTGTTGGCTGCTGCTGATAGGGCAATGAGTACAGATGTGAAAAGGAAGTCAAAGCTGCAGTGGTGACTCCCCAAATTAATGAATGTCAGTACCACGGAATGTCTGCTGAGGAAAGTTGCAGGAGTAAAGCACATGCAAGCCAAGAGAGAGGCCATCTGTGCAGCAACAAGTGAAGCCACAGGGGCAGAGCGACCCAAGCCCTTTGGAGTGAGTATCACTATGCCATGGGTTCCAGATGCCAGAATGAAAGTATAGGGTTTGTTTGCTCATCTGGATTTCCATCTTGCTTTGGTCCCATTCCTTCTTTCTATGCCCCTATTTCTTCACATAGAAATGTTTAATATGTACCTTTACATACTGTATATGTGTAACATGCTTTGTGTATGTGTAACATGCTTTGTGTATGTGTAACATGCTTTGTATATGTGTAATATGCTTTGTATATGTGTAATATGCTTTGTATATGTGTAACATGCTTTGTGTATGTGTAACATGCTTTGTATATGTGTAATATGCTTTGTATATGTGTAACATGCTTTGTATATGTGTAACATGCTTTGTGTATGTGTAACATGCTTTGTATATGTGTAATATGCTTTGTATATGTGTAATATGCTTTGTATATGTGTAATATGCTTTGTATATGTGTAACATGCTTTGTATATGTGTAACATGCTTTGTATATGTGTAACATGCTTTGTGTATGTGTAACATGCTTTTGAATTTTACTGGTGCACATGCTAAGAGTTTGCCTTGAGTCTCAGATGAGACTCTGGAATTGGACTTTTGGGTAATCCTGAAACTGTTGAGACTATGGAACTCTTCAAATGGACTAAATTTATTTTGAATTGTAAGATGGGAATAAACTTTGGGGGGCTTTTATGGTTCAGATATTAGGTGTCCCCAACAAGCTTATTGGGAGAAAATATAAGAAAAGCTCAGAGGAAAAATGATTAAGTTACAAAAACTTAACCTAATCTGGACATTGATCTTCTGATGGGGATTAACTTGGTGGTAACTGTAGGATGATAGGCTGTAGCTGGAGGAGGTGGGTCACTGGGGCATGACTTTGTGTTTTAAATTTGTCATGGTGAGGTGAGCTCTTTCTTTGCATCCTGATGCCATGCTCTCAGTTGCTTTCCTCCACCACACACTTCTGCCATGATGTTCTGTCTCAGCTCAGGCCCTGAGGAATGAAGTCAGCTATCCAAGGACCCAGACCTCTGAAACCATGAGTACCAAATCAATTTTCTCCTCCTATGAAATTGTTCCTTTCAGGACTTTTGGTCACATCCCAAAAAACGAACAAACAAAAAACAATTGACTAATACAACATACAAAGGTTGATGTTTCTGCTATTTCTGCCAAAGTCTCCAGTGTGTGGAAAATGTAAATCAATTCATTCTGTGTCAATGAAACAGCACATTAGATGTGTCCTTCTGGATTTCTTTGAAAGAGCACCACTCACTCCGGGGCTCTATAAAACAAAGTATGACTGATATTGATTTTAGATGGCATAGTTAACAAGACAACTGCAAAAGATTACTTAAGGGAGCTACTGATTAAGCAGTGTTGTTTTATAATTATTATGGCATTAATTAATTAATTAATTGATTTCTGCAGATGGTGATGAAGCATTTGAAAAGCTAGCTATGGAAGGTGGAAAGTATGGTTTCTTGAGAAATTTAGGAATTTTTATGGGACTACTAATTTCCATGGAAATAGAAGAGACTAGTCACCCTTAATATAAAGAGAATGATTCAATATAATGTCTACTTGGGGACACCAAATGGCTCCTTGTTAACTAGGGCCTTCACAATCTAACCATGTTAGAGTCAGCTAATTGGGGAATCCTATAATTTCAAATTCAGTCTAGGAACTTAATTTTTTTTCACTTTATAGTGATCAGAGTTTAAAAAGAAATTTGAGCTTGTATTGTAGAAGTCTTTCATGTTGATTGAATCCTCAGTGTTTTGTGTCTTGGATTTCAAGTTTTTAAATGTCTTTGTCACAATGTGTGTATATATAGCTACATACATCTTGTATAGGAATTTGACCGGATACCAGATAGGCAAGTCTTATTTTTATTTGGAAAGTGCTGTATCATAGACAAATACAACACAAAGGGTAACTGACTTATAAAAGCCCTATAATAATACAAATGTACAGAATCCCTACTTTAGGTTTTGCATACAATCGTCTCTAAGACTTTATTTGGAAAATAAATGCCAGCCTTAGTGGTAGAATTATTAGTTTTGTATGAACAGATGCATTTTGAAGCACTTGAGGTTACTCTGCTGAAAAGTTGTTATTTAATATGAACCTCTGAAGGGAAATGGTAACCATGATTTCTTCATGATGGGAGTCTCCACACTGGTTGGCTCTGGTGAGGCTGTTATTATTTCCTTTTCTTTACAACAAGACTTAGGTTTAATTTTTGCATAGTCAATGGTTTAGGCATGGCCAGAACTCTCTATCCCCAAGCCAGCTCTGAGTTGTTGGGCCATATTTTAGTGCCATTTCCTGTCTGCTCAAATCACATCCAATATTTATTCTGCCTTTGGAATTCTTGTCTGCTTTCATATTCATAATTTAATTCCCAAAGATACCTTCTAAAGTTATTTGGGGGATTTTCTAGAAAAAGAAACTAATGATCAGAATCAATTAGTTCACAAACCATCAGTCAGTGGCATAGTTGGACTTGAAGCAGAAATAGTGTTCCTCATCCACTGCATACTCCCGTGCCTCATATCTCTGTCTTCCTGATTTCTGTCCTGTGCAAGTCTGTATGCTTGTTTTTCTCTCTGCAGATTTTTGGTGGATCGCATTAGCTAATCCACTTTGCAGTTAAACCCAAAGAACCTCAGAAAAGAGGGTGCATGAGCATCATTTATCTCCTCTGCTTATTATGAATTCCAATGCTAGTTCTTTTGGTACAAGTTCCATAGAACTATTCCTGGGAAAGCTATCCATTTGTGATGAAATTGTGGCCACGTCTCCTGCTGTTACTTGAAAACTGATTTCCTCCACATGCTCCTGAGCTTGTGACTGGGCACATGGATGCCCAGCCAGATTATGGCCTCATATTGCCTTGTTGGTAGGGTTGGCCATAAGAGCAGGGTTTTTTGTGACACCTTGAGTCTGAGATTCAAGATATCCAAGCAAGTTCCATGTACCTTCTCATGAGCTAAGAAAAAGGGATTTTCTGCCAAGTCTCAACCTTACAGGATATGGTGAAGAGTCACATGGAGGAACTCAGGTCCCTAAAGGCTTTTTGGTTGTTGATGTTTATAATTCCTTTAATTTAAGTTTATTTCTTTGTTTATTTATTTTTTGGTGCTAGGGATTGAAACCAGGACCTTATGCAGCCTAGGTGAACACTCTACTACTGAGCTATGCCCCCAGCCCTTGTTTATTTTTTAATTAGTTTGTTCTTTCTTGATATACATGATAGTAAAGTGTTTTTTGACATGCCATACATCCATAGAATTAAGTATAACTTGTTCCAAATAGAATCCCATTATTGTGGTTGTATATGATGTGGAGTTACATTGGTCACATACTCATATAAAAGGATAGGAAAGATGTGTCTAATTCATTCTACTGTCTCTTTTATTCCCATTCCCCCTTCCTTCCCCTTTGTTTAGTACCATGAACTTTTCATCTTATCCTCCCTTGTTGTGGGTTAGCATCCACATATCAGAGAGAATATTCTGCTTTTGGATCTTGGGGGACTGGATTATTTCACTTAGCATGGTATTTTCCAGATCCATCCATTTACTGGTAAATGCCATAATTTTATTCTTCTTTATGGCTGATTAATATTCTATTGTGTATATATACCATGTTTTCTTTATCCATTCATCTATTGTAGAGCATCTTGGTTATTTTCATAGCTTGGCTATTACGAATTAAGTTGCTGCAAACATTGAAGTGGCTGCATTGCTGTAGTATGCTGATTTTAAGTCCTTCCCCAAAGACTTTTGTGAACAGAGCTACCTGTCACTTTGTAAAATTCACCTTGGGTGCAAGAGAAATGATTAATCTACGTTAAGTCACTAGATTATTGTTGAATCTCTTCGTTATTGCAGCTAAGTTTTCCTGAATATGTTAGTTGACTTTTTGTCTCTGTGACCAAAGTAAAAGACAAGACCAGTTTATAGGAGAAAAAATTTACTTTGGGAACATGGTTTCAGAGGTTCAGTCCATGGTCAATCAACTCCATTGCTCTGGGACTGAGGTGAGGTAGAAAACCATGG
>NW_026694296.1:0-5715 GCF_021218885.2 Marmota monax | reverse complement strand
TATACAGGTTCAATGCAATTCCAGTTAAAATCCCAATGCCAGGGCTGGGTATGTGGCTCGAGTGGTAGCGCGCTCGCCTGGCATGCTTGCGACCCGGGTTCAATCCTCAGCACCACATACAAACAAAGATGTTGTGTCCGCCGAAAACTAAAAAATAAATATTAAAAAATTTTCTCTCTCTTTAAAAAAATCCCAATGCCATTTCTTATAGAAATAGAAAAAGCAATCATAAAATTTATTTGGAAAAATAAGAGAACCAGAATAGCCAAAGCAATCCTTAGCAAGGAGAGCGAAGCAGAAGACATCATAAAACCTTTTCTCTTGATGTGTTTTCCAAATAGTTCCCATGATTTTGTTTATTTTCTACAGATTAACTGCCACCATTTTATTTCTCATCCATCTAAGGATAGTTTAAAGAAGACCCTAAAGTATTTTAAAGAATATTTTATAACCTTACCATGCCTTTTCCTGCTCACTGCTAGCTATTACCTAACAAAATGAGGATAACAATACGTAGCACCATGAATTTGTTGTGAATGATACATGAGCATACATGCAAAATACTTAGCAAAGAGCTTGGTCCCTTATAATGAGCAAATTGGTAATCATAATATCTGTAGTCATGCATCTATGCTAATAACTCTATCCACCAGGGCAGACCAAGTATAAAAATGTGTGCGGGAGACTGTAGACATCCTTCTGCTTTCTAAGAAAGTTGTTAAATTTGTAGTTTGCATACTCATATTCAAAGAAAGGGATCTTTCTAGAAAGTCTAGAAAGTCATAAATTACTGTTCAGGTCTTTCTTCAGTAAAAAAAACATATTTTTGGTTTCCAGTGTTCAGAAAGCCTTTTTGGTGTCTGCTTCAGGCGAGATATACTCTATGTTCTTACTCTAAGAAAATATGAGCAATCTGGAACAGATGATTGGCCCATTTCACACTTTAAGTTCCAGGAAAATTTACTTTTACTTGAAAATGGAAAAAAAAAATTGCAGAGTATCTGAGTTCTTTTTTATTGTAGAGAGATTGTAGAGTCTGAGACAGTTACATTTTGCTTCTCTGGAGTCTCTCTTTATTGATTATATGACTCTAGACAGGAGCACTTATAAACACTTCTATCAATTTGGAGTGATTTTTCTCTAACAATATGTAAACACTAACTGAAAAAGTACTTGTTGAGAGAACATTGCCTATAGATTCACACCACACGATTAGTAAAACTTCCTATGTTCAAGATGTTAATAACAGTCTGCCAGTGCCTTTTAAGGGAAGATACTTCATTCAAACTTGTTAAAGGAACAGCTTTTATAAACCCATGTAACATTTGATTCTGTCTCCACCTTTCCAAGGCAGGTGTATGTATGCATCTATATACAGTTTTTTTTTGTTTTAAAATGTTAAAGTTTAATACACATTCAAGAAAATGCATATATGAAATCGCTTAGTTCCATTCATACACACACACACACACACTGCAAAATAAGATACAACATATTTCCTATACTATGGAATGTTCCTTGGACACTTTGGAAATTAACCTTCTTTAGTCCTGATCCTCCACTCCTGGGCCTACATTTTTTAAAATTTTTTATTAGTACACTATTGTTACATATAATAGTGGAGTTCATTTTGACATTCATGCATGTATGAAATATAATTTTCTCCATTTCAAATTCCCAGAACTTCCATTTTCTCTAGCCTCCTCTCTCTCCCTATTGCCCCTTTTCTATTCTACTTGTCTTTCCTCTATTTATTTATAATGTTTAATTGGTGATTTATAAAGGTGGAATTCACTGTAGTACATTCATATATATGTACAGCCTGATTTGTTTAATTTCATTCTTCATTTCCTCTATTTTCACATTCCTCCTCCTACCCCTGAATTCCCTTCCTCTTCTCCACTGATCTCTCTTCAATTTTCACGAGATTACCTATACTTCCCCCCTTATTTCTCTCTAGCTTCTGCATTTGAGAGAAAACATTGGACCTTTGACTTTCTGAGTATGGATTACTTAATTTATTATAATCTTCTCCA
The DNA here is from genome assembly GCF_021218885.2 of Marmota monax. Classification (NCBI taxonomy): domain Eukaryota; kingdom Metazoa; phylum Chordata; class Mammalia; order Rodentia; family Sciuridae; genus Marmota; species Marmota monax. The sequence continues at coordinate 3,679 of NW_026694296.1, read as the reverse complement.
GTTCCATCCATTTACCAGCAATTGTCATAATTTTATTCTTTTTTTACAATTGCATAAAATTCCACTGTATATATATATATAAACCACATTTTATTTATGCATTCATCTGTTGACAGGCATCTGTGCAATTAAAAGCATTAACAGAGGCTTAAAGAATGAAAGAAAATCCTTGCCAGCTATTTCTCTAACAGGGGATTAATATCAGAATATATAAAGAACTCAAAAAACTTAGGGTGTGACCACGCACAGAGCAGGCCCAGCGGCCTGCTGAGGGGCAGAGCCGCCCCCCACCCCCCGCGCCTGCCAGGTAGGTGGAACTGTGACCACGGACAGAAAAGGCCCAGTGGCCCGCGGCAGGACAGAGCTTCCAATCACTCCTGCAAGGTAGGCGGGCCTGCGACCCACCGGCAGAAGAGGAGCAGCGGCCTGCTGAGAGGCAGAGCCACCCCCTCCCCCTGCACCGGCAAGGTAGAGGGAACTGTGACCACGCACAGAGCAGGCCCAGCGGCCTGCTGAGGGGCAGAGCCGCCCCCCCACCCCCCGCGCCTGCCAGGTAGGGGAACTGTGACCACCGACAGAAAAGGCCCAGTGGCCCACGGCGGGACAGAGCTTCCAATCACTCCTGCAAGGTAGGCGGGCCTGCGACCCACCGGCAGAAGAGGAGCAGCGGCCTGCTGAGAGGCAGAGCCGCCCCCTCCCCCTGCACCGGCAAGGTAGAGGGAACTGTGACCACGCACAGAGCAGGCCCAGCGGCCTGCTGAGGGGCAGAGCCACCACCCATCCCCCGCGCCTGCCAGGTGACCACCGACAGAAAAGGCCCAGTGGCCCGCAGTGGGACAGAGCTTCCAATCACTCCTGCAAGGTAGGCGGGCCTGCGACCCACCGGCAGAAGAGGAGCAGCGGCCTGCTGAGAGGCAGAGCCGCCCCCCACCCCCCGCACCTCCCAGGTAGGTGGAACGGTGACCACGGACAGAAAAGGCCCAGTGGCCCGCGGCGGGACAGAGCTTCCAATCACTCCTGCAAGGTAGGCGGGCCTGCGACCCACCGGCAGAAGAGGAGCAGCGGCCTGCTGAGAGGCAGAGCCGCTCCCTCCCCCTGCACCGGCAAGGTAGAGGGAACTGCGACCACGCACAGAGCAGGCCCAGCGGCCTGCTGGGGGGCAGAGCCGCCCCCCACCCCCCACGCCTGCCAGGTAGGTGGAACTGTGACCACGGACAGAAAAGGCCCAGTGGCCCGTGGCGGGACAGAGCTTCCAATCACTCCTGCAAGGTAGGCGGGCCTGCGACCCACCGGCAGAAGAGGAGCAGCGGCCTGCTGAGAGGCAGAGCCGCCCCCTCCCCCTGCGCCGGCAAAGTAGAGGGAACTGTGACCACCCACAGAACAGGCCCAGCGGCCTGCTGAGGGGCAGAGCTGCCCCCCACCCCCCGCGCCTGCAAGGTAGACGGAACTGTGACCACCATCAGAACAGGCCAGACCTGCAACCGAGAGACAGAACAGGCCCAGTGGCCTGAGGAAGGGTAGAGCCCCCCCCCCCGCGCCTGCAAGGTAGGCGGACCTGCGACCCACTGGCAGTACAACCCCAGAGGCCTGCAGAGGGGCAGTGCCGCTGCCTGCGTATGCAAAGTAGACAGAACTGTGACCACCGACAGAACAAGCCTAGCGGCCCGCAGAGGGACAGAGCCGCCGCCCACGCCTGCGAGGGAGACTTTGCAACTATACAAGACCAATATAAATATATAGGGGGAAAATTCAATAGCACAACAGTTTCACCAAGTAGAAAGGAACTCGAACAGTATGAAGACACAAGGAAAGAAAGGACCACAAGCATTGCAGGTCAACTCAACGTTAGAAGAGGTAATAGCTGCAGCAGATGGAATGTCAGATAAAGAATTCAGGATATACATGCTTCAGATGATCTGGAGTCTCAAGGAAGACATCAGACAGCAAAATCAGACAATGAAAGATCACTTCAACAATGAATTACATAAACAAATCCAAGAAGCAAAAGATCAACTATACAGGGAAACAGAGGTTATAAAAAACAAACAAACAGAAATCCTAGAAATGCAGGAAGCAATAAGCCAACTTAAAAACTCAATGGAGAATACTACCAGCAGAGTAGAACACTTAGAAGACAGAACATCAGACAATGAAGATAAAGTATTTCAACTTGAAAAGAACATAGACAGCTCAGCAAGACTGTTAAGAAACCATGAGCAGAACATCCAAGAAATATGGGATAACATCAAGAGACCAAATTTAAGAGTCATTGGGATACAGGAAGGGACAGAGTTTCAAACCAAAGGAATGAGCAATCTATTCAATGAAATAATACGAGAAAACTTCCCAGACTTGAAGAATGAGACAGAATCCCAAATCCTAGAAGCCTACAGGACGCCGAATGTGCAAAATCATAAGAGACCCACACCTAGACACATTATAATGAAGATGCCCAACATACAGAATAAGGAGAGAATTTTAAAAGCTACAAGAGAAAGGAAGCAGATCACATTTAGGGGTAAGCCAATCAGGATAACAGCTGATCTTTCAACACAGACTCTGAAAGCTAGAAGATCCTGGAATAACATATTTCAAACACTGAAAGAAAAGAGGTTCCAACCAAGAATTGTGTTTCCAGCGAAATTAAGCTTCAAGATGGAAGATGAAATTAAAACCTTCCACGATAAACAAAAGTTAAAAGAATTTGCAGCTAGAAAACCATCTCTTCAAAACATCCTTGGCAAAACATTACAGGAAGAGGAAATGGAAAATAACAATGAAAACCAACAGTGGGAGGTAGGACACTAAAGGGGGGAAAATAATCAAAGAGGAAAACAAACCATGTTTAGTAACATAAATAAACAAATATGGCTGGAAGAACAACCCATATCTCAATAATAACCCTAAATGTTAATGGCTTAAACTCACCAATCAAGAGACACAGGCTAGTAGAATGGATCACAAAACAAGACCCGACAATATGCTGCCTACAGGAGACGCATTTGATAGGAAAAGACATACATAGGCTGAAGGTGAAAGGTTGGGAAAAATCATATCACTCATATGGACTTCGGAAACAAGCAGGAGTATCCATACTCATATCAAATAAAATAGATTTCAAGCCAAAGTTAATCAAAAGGGATAAAGAGGGACACTACATACTGCTCAAGGGAACCATACACCAACAAGACATAACAATCATAAATATATATGCCCCAAACAATGGTGCAGCTATGTTCATCAAACAAACTCTTCTCAAGTTCAAGAGTCTAATAGACCACCATACAATAATCATGGGAGACTTCAACACACCTCTATCACCACTGGACAGATCTTCCAAACAAAAGTTGAATAAGGAAACTATAGAACTCAATAACACAATTAATAACCTAGACTTCATTGACATATATAGAATATACCACCCAATATCAAGCAGTTACACTTTTTCTCAGCAGCACATGGATCCTTCTCAAAAATAGATCATATATTATGTCACAGGGAAACTCTTAGACAATATAAAGGAGTAGAGATAATACCATGCATCTTATCTGATCATAATGGAATGAAACTGAAAATCAACGATAAAAGAAGGAAGGAAAAAGCATACATCACTTGGAGAATGAACAATAGGTTACTGAATGATCAATGGGTTATAGAAGACATCAAGGAAGAAATTAAA
>NW_026694295.1:0-43035 GCF_021218885.2 Marmota monax | reverse complement strand
AAGTAGAAGGCAAGAGATAATTAAAATCAGAGCTGAAATTAATGAAATCGAAACAAAAGAAACAATTGAAAAAATTGACAAAACTAAAAGTTGGTTCTTTGAAAAAATAAACAAAATCGACAGACCCTTAGCCATGCTAGCGAAGAGAAGAAGAGAGCGAACTCAAATTACTAACATACAGGATGAAAGAGGCAATATCACAACAGACACTTCAGAAATACAGAAGATAATCAAAAATTATTTTGAATCCTTATACTCCAATAAATTAGAAGATAGTGAAGGCATAGATAAATTTCTTAAGTCATATGATCTGCCCAGATTGAGTCAGGAGGATATAGACAACCTAAACAGACCAATATCAATTGAGGAAATAGAAGAAACCATCAAAAGACTACCAACTAAGAAAAGCCCAGGACCGGATGGGTATACAGCAGAGTTTTACAAAACCTTTAAAGAGGAACTAATACCAATACTTTTCAAGCTACTTCGGGAAATAGAAAAAGAGGGAGAACTTCCAAATTCATTCTACGAGGCCAACATCACCCTGATACCTAAACCAGACAAAGACACTTCAAAGAAAGAAAACTACAGACCAATATCTCTAATGAACCTAGATGCAAAAATCCTCAATAAAATTCTGGCCACTCGGATACAAAAACTTATCAAAAAAATTGTGCACCATGGTCAAGTAGGATTCATCCCTGGGATGCAAGGCTGGTTCAATATACGGAAATCAATAAATGTTATTCACCACATCAATAGACTTAAAAATAAGAATCATATGATCATCTCGATAGATGTGGAAAAAGCATTCGACAAAGTACAGCATCCCTTTATGTTCAAAACTCTAGAAAAACTAGGGATAACAGGAACATACCTCAATATTCTAAAAGCAATCTATGCTAAGCCTCAGGCTAGCATCATTCTGAATGGAGAAAAATTGAAGGCATTCCCTCTAAAATCTGGAACAAGACAGGGATGCCCTCTCTCACCACTTCTGTTCAACATAGTTCTCGAAACACTGGCCAGAGCAATTAGACAGACGAAAGAAATTAAAGGCATCAAAATAGGAAAAGAAGAACTTAAATTATCACTATTTGCAGATGACATGATTCTATACCTAGCAGACCCAAAAGGGTCTACAAAGAAACTATTAGAGCTAATAAATGAATTCAGCAAAGTGGCAGGATATAAAATCAACATGCATAAATCAAAGGCATTACTGTATATCAGCGACAAATCCTCTGAAATGGAAATGAGGACAACCACTCCATTCACAATATCCTCAAAAAAATAAAATACTTGGGAATCAACCTAACAAAAGAGGTGAAAGACTTATACAATGAAAACTACAGAACCCTAAAGAGAGAAATAGAAGAAGATCTTAGAAGATGGAAAAATATACCCTGTTCATGGATAGGCAGAACTAACATCATCAAAATGGCGATATTACCAAAAGTTCTCTATAGGTTTAATGCAATGCCAATCAAAATCCCAATGGCATTTCTTGTAGAAATAGAGAAAGCAATCATGAAATTCATATGGAAAAACAAAAGACCCAGAATAGCAAAAACAATGCTAAGCAGGAAGTGTGAATCAGGCGGTATAGCGATACCAGACTTCAAACTATACTACAGAGCAATAGTAACAAAAACAGCATTGTACTGGTACCAAAACAGGCTGGTGGACCAATGGTACAGAATAGAGGACACAGAAACCAATCCACAAAACTACAACTACCTTATATTTGATAAAGGGGCTAAAAGCATGCAATGGAGGAAGGATAGCATCTTCAACAAATGGTGCTGGGAAAACTGGAAATCCATATGCAACAAAATGAAACTGAATCCCTTTCTCTCGCCATGCACAAAAGTGAATTCAAAATGGATCAAGGAGCTTGATATCAAATCAGAGACACGCCGTCTGATAGAAGAAAAAGTTGGCTACTATCTACAGTCGGTGGGGTCGGGCTCCAAATTCCTCAATAGGACACCCATAGCACAAAAGTTAATAACTAGAATCAACAAATGGGACTTACTCAAACTAAAAAGTTTTTTCTCAGCAAAAGATACAATAAGAGAGGTAAATAGAGAGCCTACATCCTGGCAACAAATCTTTACTCCTCACACTTCAGATAGAGCCCTAATATCCAGAGTATACAAAGAACTCAAAAAATTAGACAATAAGAGAACAAACAACCCAATCAACAAATGGGCCAAGGACCTGAACAGACACTTCTCAGAGGAGGACATACAATCAATCAACAAGTACATGAAAAAATGCTCACCATCTCTAGCAGTCAGAGAAATGCAAATCAAAACCACCCTAAGATACCATCTCACTCCAGTTAGATTGGCAGCCATTATGAAGTCAAACAACAACAAGTGCTGGCGAGGATGTGGGGAAAAGGGTACACTTGTACATTGCTGGTGGGACTGCAAATTGGTGCAGCCAATTTTGAAAGCAGTATGGAGATTCCTGGGAAAGCTGGGAATGGAGCCACCATTTGACCCAGCTATTCCCCTTCTTGGTCTATTCCCTAAAGACCTAAAAAGAGCATGCTACAGGGACACTGCTACATCGATGTTCATAGCAGCACAATTCACAATAGCTAGACTGTGGAACCAACCTTGATGCCCTTCAATGGATGAATGGATAAAAAAATGTGGCATTTATACACAATGGAGTATTACTCTGCATTAAAAAATGACAAAATCATAGAATTTACAGGGAAGTGGATGGCATTAGAGCAGATTATGCTAAGTGAAGCTAGCCAATCCCTAAAAAACAAATGCCAAATGTCTTCTTTGATATAAGGAGAGTAACTAAGAACAGAGTAGTGTTGAAGAGCATGAGAAGAAGATTAACATTAAACAGGGATGAGAGGTGGGAGGGAAAGGGAGAGAGAAGGGAAAATGCATGGAAATGGAAGGAGACCCTCAGAGTTATACAAAAGTACATACAAGAGGAAGTGAGGGGAAGGGGAAAAATAATATAAGGGGGACAAACGAATGTCAGTAGAGGGAGCAGAGAGAGAAGAGGGGAGGGGAGGGGACGGGAGGGGAGGGGGGATAGTAGAGGATAGGAAAGGCAGCAGAATACAACAGACACTAGTAAGGCAATATGTAAATCAATGGATGTGTAACTGATGTGATTCTGCAATCTGTATATGGGGTAAAAATTGGAGCTCATAACCCACTTGAATCAAATTGTGAAATATGATATATCAAGAACAATGTAATGTTTTGAACAGCCAACAATAAAAAATTAAAAAAAAATAAAAAAATAAAAAAAAATAAAAATAATCAATTAAAAAAAAAACAATCAAAATTAATTAAGCCAATACACGGTTAATGAACAAGTATTTTTGCCTGACACTGAGAATTCAGAATGAAAATTTAGCAACTACTTCTAAGATAGTAACAGGTGTACAAGAGTTAGAGCAAATGATGAGGGAGCTTCCTAAGAGTGAGAAATCATGGTGTCTGGCTGGACAGGCAGCTCTCAAAGTAGAGTGAAAGTAAGTAAGTAGGACTCTGGTGATCACAGGGAGTATGGCTGTTTATGGCCAGCAACAGAGTTTTAAGACAAATGGGTAGATTGGGGGAAACAAAGAGCTTGATAGATACCAGAGAAAGGCACATCTCCAGGTCAGATCTGACAGACATGGAGCAAGCAGCATTGTACATATCAAGGACAATGATGGTATAGGAAAATGACATATTTACCTCCAAATCTAAGTAACTAATCCTTCTCATGTTAGAATTGCCCTGGAAAACCTGCCTACCTTATCCTCAGTGGAGCTTTGTCAGTTGAGTCTCTTCTGCCCCCTGGTGGTTACTCCATACTGGCTGCTGTCTTGACAAAGTGAGGAATAGGAGTCAGAGATTGGCTACTCTTGGTGGCAGCTGTGGATGCAAAGTGACTGTGCAGTGGTATTGCTGCTGATCTATAGCTACAAAGAGAACACCCACTTATTAAAGATTTATTCAGACTAACTCTAGTCTGCCCCACATTCCATCCTGGGAATTCAGCAGGAACAAGACACAGCCTCTACATCCCATCCTGCAGGAAGGATTGTGCATTAGACACACTGGGTTTTTGAACTTTGCAGACATAGCATCTTTTACCTGTGATTCATCCTCATTCTTTATTTAAATTTAGAGACTTTCCTCCATTTTGTCACATTATGTCTGACTATGTGGTACAGTGCTGGTCTATGGGACAAAATAGGTTTAGATATTAGGTGCCCTCCCAAAAGCTCATGTGTGAGATGATGCATGAGACTTTACAGATGGAATGATTGGGTTTTGAGAGCTTTAATGCAATAAGCAAGTTAATCCCCTGATAAGGATTAAGTAAGTGGTAATGGTAGGCCAGTAGTGTATGGCTGGTGGAGTTGGGTCCCTGGGGGCTTGCCTTTGGGGTATATATGTCTTTGTTCAGCAGAGAGCCCTCTCTGCTTGCTGATCATGTCTTGAACTGCTCTCCTCCACCACAGTCTTCTTTCATGAAGTTCTCCTTTGCCTCAAGCCCCAAGGAATGGAATCAGCTGTCTATGGACCAACGCCTCTGAAACCATGAGCACACAAATACATTTTTCCTCCTCAATTGTTTTTGTCAGGTGATTTGGTTGCAAGAGTAATAAAGCTAACTAAAACAGACTTTTTTTAAAAAAATAAAAGTTTGTGTGATGGAGATCTTCTCAGGGAACCTTCTCTATCTGCATAACAGAGACCAACTGCATGCTGTACATTTCTCTTTGAATATGAGCATCAAAGCGGGAGTTGTAGCAGTAATCCTAAGTCTTAAGATAACAGGAATCCAGGGTTTTGAGAAGTGAGGTTATTGATGATGGGAAATAACTGCTCAACTGGAGGTCCCTGCAAAATCTCTAGTTCTCCAGCACCCAGTAGAGATTGTCCATTTCTTGGAAGTATTCCAGCATTTTTCTATTCATTTACTTTACTCATTTGAATGCATTTCCTCTGCTTTATCTCTGGATTTCCCTGTGTAGCTGGAGATCTATGTGCCCCTTGTCCAGATCATCATTCTGTTGATCCAACTTTGTTCAGGGAACTGCGTGTCAGGTTAACCATCTTGTCAGCCACCAGATTTCTCTTCATGGCATCTGTAAGAGTTGGGCACACACTTGTTGGAAAGCCACATGTCTCTCTACAGGAAGGTGGAACATCTTCAGGAGCCTATAGTTGATGGGGCATCATCTATGCAGATGTTAGATGTTCCTGAGACTTTATTCCAGAGGAAGACCCAGATTTTGGTATAAGGGGGTATGTCTAATTGCAGTGGTTGGGATAGGGGTTTGCAGCAGAACACCCAAGGGCTCAACCAAATCATGATACTTGGATCATATGTTTCCTATTTACTTGAAATGGCAAGTATATAGAAATACTCTGTGAGACACATGCACTCAGATAATAGGAGATAAACCATAAGAAGATTATTTTCCTCATATTGGCAAAAATGAATAGAATCTAGTTGTTTTTAGCATTCTGACCTGTCTTTCACAAAATAAAAGTACATTATTATATCTGTACTTCCACCAAGAAGAAAAAGAAAAGTACTGGGGGTGAATTATGTTTCTGGAAACAGCAAATATGCACTGGGAATGTTGCTCTGATGCAAGTATTAGGAACAAGAAAAATTTTGCAGTTGTCCAGTGTTTGAGTCCTAGAACAGGAAGTTCAGCAGCAGGTGCAGGTGAAGGCGTCACTGATGTTGTAGTTTGTCCCTGGGTCCAGAGGACTCTGCAATATAACAGGAAGGTATGATGGGAACAAGAACCTTGTGATTATGTCTTCACATAGGAGAATCCCAAAGTAGACTCTATGGGTTTTGTAACAAGGTCATGGCATTTATAATGAATTAATATTTTTTTTCAAAAGGTTTATTGATGTGCTTGCTTACACTAAAAGCCATGTGTGCTCCTTGTGTGTGTGTGTGTGTGTGTGTGTGTGTGTGTGTGTGTGTGTTGGGGGAGGTACTTAACCACTGAGCCACATTCCCAGCCTATTTTTATTTTATTTTTTTTTTTGAGACAGGTCTCACTAAGTTGCTTAGACCCTCGCTAAGTGCTAAGGCTGGCTTTGAACTTGTGATCCTTCTGCCTCAGACTCCTAAGGTTCTGGGACTACAGGTGTGCACTACTATGCCTGGCTATATGTGCTCTTTGTTCTCACCTAGAATAGGGCCATATTGTTCTCAGATAGAAATGGTCTGAGTAGACCAGCACTCTCATGCTGTGTCCACAATTATACTGTGCTCACCATATTTTGTCTTTCTCAAGAGCAAGTTCTCAGGCACAGAATGTCTAAGATTGGGACCAGCCCTTGCCATTTTCTCCATTGAAAGGCAGGAAAGAGACAGTCTCATGCACAGACAAGGCTCTATGGAAATGTTTATCATCCCAAGAACCTCTGACCTAGGCTCTGCAAAACTCTAGAATAAAATGACAGGATTTCAGATTTAAAATGCAACTAATTCTGTGAAAGAACCACATTCACAAGGGATATGATCCTTTTCTTTAGTTTGGGCCACAGAACGTAATTGAGCAAATTAAGACCAAGGTTTCATTCACCATTTATAGGGCATGTGAGAACGAGAGTCAGGTCTGAGTGGGTAGTTTCTTAACTCATGTTCACATCTGTCTGTGATACTGCATGTCCCTGAAAATTGTTTCCACTGCCATCATAGGTGGCACATTAATATTCAGCCTCATCCAAAGCCTACAGCCCCTTGATGGTCAGGGTGGCTGTGTTTCCTGAGTTACAGCCAGAGAATCAGTCAAGGATTCCTGAAGGCTGTTGCTATACCTGTAAATGACCAGCATAGGTGCCTATGATAGCTTCTGTTGGTACTGAGAAACATACTTATCCCCCAATTTTTCTCCAGAGCATGTAATCAAGGCTGTCTGATACGAGGTCACTGACACAGAGGGAGGCTGATTCAGCTCTTAGGAGGCCACAGACCCTGCAAGGAGAGAAGTTGAGATGAGAAACACAATGAGAGAGTATCCACCAGGAGATCCACTGCCTGGCTGGTGTGAATGAGCTCCAGGGGTTCCCTGGACCCTCAGAGCATCTCCTTCAAGTCCTTTGTCCATGACTCAGCTGGAGGCTTTAACTTGAATATGGAAGCAGAATGCCCCTCTATCCTGGCAGCTTGCCATCCCTCACCTTGCTCACTTATATAAACCAGTGAGCCCAGTGAGGGGATTTCATACCCACAGCCCTTGTTCTGATAGCAGGCTCCTGAGCATCCTGCCCACCTGAAGTCAGAGTCAGGGCAAAGAGGTCCCAGATCCCTGGGCTGGGTGATTTGGTTGGAATGCTATGGCAGCACCTGTGCTGTAAGTGAGGAACCAAGGAGGAGAGGAGCCCAGGTGGTGGAAGTGCACCTTATATTGCTTCCTGAATGCCAGGTTGTTGTGGTTTCCTACCAGGGATCTATTATCCCCTTGAGGAGAGGTACCCACTATGCAAATCAGACTGAGCTTAGAGCTGTTGTTCATGAAATGTGGTTTCCAGAGCAGAGCTCAGCCACCAGGGACACAGAAAGTGGTGGGGTAGACCTGAAAACTCATCCTCAGCCTATGGGATACTCCTTTACAATTGCCACACCCCCCATCATCTGGGCAACATCTCCCAAACAAATTGTTATTATAGATGATTCTTTCCTCAGAAGGGTCTGGAGGTCATTCTATTAAGCAAGTGATTAAAGCATGTGCAGATGGAAGGATGCCTGTATCACTGACATACTCTGTGGTCTGGTGCAGATTGGCCATATGATTGCATGCAACCATCAGAAGTATGTTGGGTACATTCAGAGGGAACAATAAGTATGAGCTACAGAAATTAGTGAGGAGAAATCAGCATTATTGGATCTAGTGGATGGGCAACCAGCATTACAGCTTGTTGCCAGGGTGTCCAGCCTGACTCTGTGCCAGGTGTGCCTACCTAACCTGTCCTGTGCCTCTCAGATTGGTGGCATTTGCTTGAATGTAAGGAGCTATAAGAGGTCCAGAACAATTTAGAGGAGGACAAATTTATTTTGGCTCAAAGTTTTACAGGTCTTAATGGTCTGCTGACTCCTTCATAGAAACATTACAGAAGAAAGGCATGATATAGAAGAATGAAAGTACAAATTAGTGCTCTATCTGATGTGCGAGTGGTAAAAATTTACTCCCAAGATTTAAGTTCTCTATTCACCACACTAATTGTTTCTTTTGCTGAGAAGAATCTTTTTTAGTTTGAATCCACCCAATTTATTGATTCTGGATTTTAATTCTTGTGCTATAGGAGACTTATTGAAGAAGTTGGGGCCTAATATGACATGATAGAGATTTGAGCCTACTTTTTCTTCTAATAGACACAGTGTTTCTGGTTTAATTCCTAGGTCTTTGATCCACTTTGAGTTTTGTGCATGGTGAGAGATAGGGGTTTATTTTCATTTTGTTGCGTATGGGTATCCAGTTTTCCAAGCACCATTTGTTGAAGAGGCTATCCTTTCTCCAATGTATGTTTTTGGCGCCTTTGTCTTATATAAGATAACTGTAATTATGTGGGTTAGTTGCTATGTCCTGTACTCTGTACCGTTGGTCTACCAGTCTATCTTGGTGACAATACCATACTGTTTTTGTTACTATTGCTCTGTGGTATAGTTTAAGGTCTGGTATAGTGATGCCACCTGCTTCACTCTTCTCGCTAAGGATTGCTTTAGCTATTCTGGGTCTATTAATTTTCCAGATGAATTTCATGATTGCTGTTTCTATTCCTATGAGAAATGTCATTGGGATTTTGATTGGAATTGCATTAAATCTGTATAGTGCTTTTGGTAGTATGGCCATTTTGACAAGATTAATTCTACCTATCCAAGATAAGGGAGATATTTCCATCTTCTAAGGTCTAGGGTATATAAAGAACTCATAAAGCTAAACACCAAAAAAAAAATTCCAATCAATAAATGGGCCAAGAAACTGAACAGGTACCTCTCAGAAGATAACATTCAATCAATCAACAAATATATGAGAAAATGTTCACCATCTCTAGCAATTAGAGAAATGCAAATCAAAACTACTCTAAGATTTCATCTCACTCCAGTCAGAATGGCAGCTACTAAAAACAAACACAGCAATAAGTGTTGGTGAGTATGTGGGGGAAAAGGCACACTCATACATTGCTGGTGGGACTGCAAATTGTTGTGGCCAATATGGAAAGCAGTATGGATATTCCTTGGAAAACTGGGAATGGATCCAGCTATCTCACTCTCTCAGTCTATACCCAAAGGACTTAAACACAGCCACATCAATATTTATAGCAGCACAATTCACAATAGCTAAACTGTGTGAAATTCAGTCTGACCATATGTGTCTTGTAGTAGTGGCACTTAATCACTTATAATTAATATAATTTATAATATAATTTGTTTAAATATACCACTATCTCTTCACTTCCTATTTTCCGCTTAAGGCCAATGTTTTTCTTTTCATTTTTCTCATTCATCCATTCATTCACTTGTTCATTCATTTTGATTTGTTTTTAAAAAGTGTATCCCTTTTATCTAGTTACTAGCTTAAGTGATTGTTGATATTTGGATTGACTAGCCCACATTCCCACAATGGTTTTGTCAAAACACCTGTACAGATGCTGACTGAAGTTGTTTTTCATATGTGATTTGCATTTAATCAATCATCACAGAGTAAAGCAGGTTGTCCTCTATGATGTCCCTGAGTCTCATGCAGAGTCAAAGGCCTTTAGAGCAAATAGTGGGATTTTCAAAGTACTGTCCTACTGAATTCGGACTCAAGACGTGGACTTTAGCTCTTACTGAATTATCATGTTGCAGCCTGCCCAGCTGATGTAGATCTCACCAGCTATAAATATCACATGAATCAATTCAACTGAATATTTGTCTCTCTGTATGTGTGTCTGTTTATGTATATATGATCTAGTACATCTATCCAGGCTTGCACTGCTATAATGATGTTTTGATTATTATAGACTGCATATATAGTGCAGGTTTCATAGGACACAGTGGAGCTGAAAAATTCTTATCACCTTGTTGTATCATCCTGTCCTAAGGTTAAGTGCAACTCATTACTCGTGTTTATGGTGAGAATGGTGTAAACAATGCTACTGTGCTGCCAATCACGTAAAAGCATAACATAATTATATGAAGTAGATAATACATGATAAGGATAACAATTAACTTTGACATTCTCTGTGTACTTATTATTCTACAATTCTCATTGTTAATTAGAGTTTACTCCTTCAAATATAAAAATGTTTAGTGTAAAGCCATCTGTTGTGCTATGCTTACACCAGGCTCATACATCTCATGCATACCTAGTCTCTCCAGATTATGAGACTGTTGCACTTCCCCCTGCACCATGAGGGCCTCTACTGTCTCTTGATTGCTTTATTTTTCTTCTGCAGGATCCAATCATAGCCCAAGAAGCAACAGGCTTCAATATATGTTGTATGTAAATTATAAAAATTTTATAATATTAGAATATAATGTATGTACCATAAACATTCAAATTCCATATATGTTTGGTGTGTAACAGATGTGTACCATCTAGATTTGTGTTAAGTGCATAGTATGATGTTCACAGAATGATAAAACTGCCTAATGATGCATCTCTTAGGATAGAATATATATATATTCTCCCTGCTTTTAACCCTCGATATTTTTAGATTCTGCATCATGTTATTCCACCAAATATGCTCTGTATTTTCTAAAAATGCTTCTGTATTGAACATGTTAAAATCTCCTTTTTTCCTGTCTTTATTAATCCCTGCAAATAACAAAAAAAATACTACAGAAAAAATATTTGTATCTTTATCTATAATTTCTACTTACCTATTTTATCCTATGTCTGCTGTCATCTGTCAATCTATATATATCTATATATTCCTTATTCTATGTCTGCTATGTCTCCTATTAATTCTGTTTCTATGGAGAACCCTGATTAAAACAGCATACCATCTGGAACATTTGATGTTAAAAAGGTTTTAATGGTATTATACATCTTACAGTGCATATATATAATTGAACAATATCTAGCTTCAAGTCATATGATATACTTTATATATCAATAGGAACTTCATAACATATTCTTCATTCCCTACTTGGTTTATAATCTCCATTTAAGACAGTCTAATCCAAATATATATTTTCATTAATTTTTCTTCAATGATTTTTTATAGATGAAATAATCCAGAATTATCTCTTATCTGTCATCACAATAACAGATATTTTTCTATTATTTTGTGTAATTGTATTTGTCTATATCATGTCATTTCCTTCTATGAGGGGTTCTATAGTATTGCTGTGAGAGACTGTGAGTTTTTTTGGGGAGGTTAACAAAAATTGATAAGAGGAGTGTTTTGCCTCTGAAACAACCCCTCTTTTACTTTTTATTTTGAGACATAGTTTCACTAAGCTGTTGAGGGTCTCAACAAATTTCCAAGGCTAACCTCAGACTTGCAATCCTGTTGCCTCATCTTCCTGAGTCACTGGGATTACAGTTATGTACCACTATGCCTGGATGCAAGTGAATTTTAATGTTTGAAAGTTTCATTTTGCCTTAATTTTTGGAATATAGAATTATTGGTTAAATAATTACAGGTTGTCAGATTTTTTTCCTTTATATTGTAAAGGTACTGCTCCCCCTGTCTTCCTCTTCTGTTTCTGATAAACAATCTGTTGCTATCATCAAGCTCCAAGTTTCCTTCCATTGTTGGTTGAATCAGGTGACATCATATGTGGTGGCACCATTTACTTCATGTTTCCTGGGATTGATTTTGTTGAGTTACTTGCTTGTTGGTTTCTGCTTTCCACAATTGTGGAACATTTTTTAACAATTGTTTCTTACTCTATCTGGTTATGCCCCAACTTCACTCTGCCTTTTGGCTCCAATCACATACATCAGGTTGTAAGAAGCTGTCCCCAAATAAACTGATGTCCTGATATTTATATTTTGTTGTTTATGTGGGAAACAACCATTTGCTTTATGGATCCTTCACTATTTCTAGTCCCATTTAAATATGTGTTTGTTCCCTTTCTAGAACATCTCCCTTCCCATAAGGAACTAGCTAGCAATGGTATCTGGGACATTCTCTTCCTCCTTTTTTTAAGCATCAGAGTTGGACATGCTCTTCTTTAAATGTCCTGAAATCATATTTGGCTGAGGAACACATTTCAGGCCCCTTTGTCTCTATGAAGGTCCTCAGTGACATGGTTGGGCTGAACATGGCTGAGCTCTGGAAGAACAGCAGTCAGGTTTTCTCCAGTGAAGAGGATCCTGTCACTGGGCTGAGGTCACTCTCATAACCAGAATGTGACCTGAGGCCAGAGATTGTCTACTTCATTCTGCAGAGTGTCCTAAATGTGGGTGTACACTCAAGGCAAAGACAAGACTCTGTGTGTCCCTGTCTCCACCTAAGCACATGAGCTATAGCCCTCAGGGCAGATCTGCCTGAAACTGGAAGGAGAGGCAGGGAGAAGGTTGCAGGCATCTTTAGAAGTACCCAGGATAGATGGGTTACTTCTGGCACCACTCCTGGACAATAAGAGAACATGTTCTGGGATTGAGGAGGATATCCAGACAGCTATCCTGGAAGAAAGACAAGAGGTACTCATGTTCCATCCACTCACATGGAACTACTCCTAAATGGACCTTGGTGTTGTCTCCCAAGTGACTTTCAGGCTCTTCCAGAGTGCCGCAGTCTGGCTGGGCACAATCAGGAGCCACTTGTCAAAAGAAACTAACTTTATTTTTAGAACCACACACGCCAAACAAAACAGCCTCTCAGGAAAATCCCTCAGAGCCTCAACTGCCACCACCGGCTTTCCACAAGCCTCTCTCTCCCACACAAGCTTCTCTCCACCTCCCACAATCCTCCTGCTCTTGAGGCCCATTGGCTGGGTCACGTGGGCGGAGCCAAAAAAGTCCCCCAATGAGCAGCTCCGTGGTCTGAAAGGGCAGGGAAACAGCCCAATGAGCATCACCGCAGAGGAGCCAATCAGCTAGATGTTGCTGGGGCCGAGGAGCCAATCAGCTAGATGTTGCTGGGGCCGCTGTGAGCCAATCATCAGCCGGCAGCTGGAAGTTTGCTGGCAGCTGGAAGTTTGCTGGGGCCCCTTCGGCTGTGGCTCTCAACATCTCCCCCTCTCTGTTTAAACAACAAGCATGTGGCTTAGGGACTGTGCCTGCCTTAGGTTGTCCAATAGTACATATGGTCCTTAGGTTGGTACCATTGCAATTGGATCTTACCCGTCACTGACTACCGGTCCAGTATACAGCCACACCTGTGGAGAGGTCTTTGTACCAGCGGGGAGGGGGGTGAGGTTCTTTGCCTCACCTCTGTTGGCCCCCAAATTTTAGCTGGACGATCATGACAAGCAGAAGGGAGGAAGATACACCAAGCCAATTGACGGCTCCTTTTGGAAAAATTGTACCACCAATGACATCATCAGCAAAAATACCCCAACACTACCACAAGTCGCTGCACCAACAGATAGTTCACAATGCATACAGGTGAGCTCACAATGTGTCCAGGCACGTTCTGCAAGCAGTTCAGTGATGGCTATTGTAGAAGCTGTAGATTGGTTTTATCTTTGACTTTACCAGCACTGGGATGAAGATAGGAATTCTGGCAATAATGGCTAAAGAACAAATTATGTAACATTACCGAAGGCACTAAAAGAAAACAATTTTCTTAACAATTTACATTGTCTTCAAGAGAATTATTAAATATAATGAAAAGGAAAGGTGAAAGTAAACAAAGAGATCTGTTAACCTTCTTTTTTGTTTACATATTAAAACAATCCTCAACAGTTGTTTACACAATTTAAATTAAACCATATAAATCACGTGAAAAAAAATATTTGGATCCATTTTATCATGAGCGCTCATCATATATGATATATGGACATAAGTACATTCAAACATATAACACAAAACACAAGTGTGCACACATAATATAATACATACAACACATAACATTATAGTAAAGGCCTTATAACTTTTTACAGGTGAAATCTCCATTGCAATGTTTAAAAACTCTATAGTCAAAAAACAGAACTGATCAGCAAAACATTAACCTAGGTCTGTATGAGCCCAAAAAACAAAAGAGAACTTCATGATATGGCAAAGGGCAATAATAAAATAGATATTGAAAAAAGCATCCTGGTTCTGTTGCAGATGTAAGAATAGCCAAACTGGAGTTTTGGATATCAGTTGTTATGGATTTGAGCCAAATCATCTTCTTTTTGGTCCGTAGAAATCGCTTTAGTTAATCTTTCTGGAATCCAAATCGGCTGCTGTTCTCCCTGTGGAAACACACAAACAGGCCCCCGACTCCAGACAATTACTGGGTCAGGACCTTTCCATTGTCCTGTTAGAATATCCTTCCAAAGTACCTTGGGCTTATGCACATTTTTTGGACACATATGCCTTTCCGCAGCACTAAGTCCTGATGAATCCAAATTTAAAAAGTTTAGAGTAAAAAGGGTTATTTTAAGTTTATCTTTGGGGAATATATACCCCTTCCCAATTCCTTCTTTTTGCTTTAATAAGTACTTTTTAATAGTTTGATGAGCTCTTTCAACTATGCCTTGTCCCTGTGGATTGTATGGGATTCCTGTTATATGAGTAATGCCAAATGTTGAGCAAAATTGTTTAAAAGAGGTCGAAGTATAACCAGGGGAATTATCTGTTTTTAACTGTTTTGGAACACCCACAGTGGCAAAATTTTGTAAGCAATGAGCTATAACATCTTTAGTTTTTCCTCCGGCATGAAGGGAGCCCATCAAAAATCCAGAAGAAGTATCAACTGTAACATGCAAATATTTTAATTTTCCAAATTCTGGCAAGTGTGTGACGTCCCTCTGCCAAATATGGTTAGGTATCAATCCTCTAGGATTGACTCCAAGATTAACTTGTGGTAAAAAGGTCACACAATTTTGACATTGTTTTATTATTTGTCTAGCTTGTTCCTTAGTTATTTTAAAACGCTTTTGTAAAGTATTAGCATTGACGTGGAACTTTTTATGAAAATTTATAGCTTCTTGTAGTGTAGAGAAAATATGTATGTCATGTGTAGTTTTATCTGCTAAATCATTGCCCAAACTAAGGGCTCCAGGCAATCCTGTATGTGCCCTGATATGTCCTATAAAGAATGGATCTTTTCTGTCCCAGATTAGACTTTGTATAGTGGAAAGCAAAGAGAAAACAGTAGAAGAAGGGGAAATCCTACCAGCATCTTCAAGAGATACTATAGCATTAACTACATACTGACTATCAGAAAATAAATTAAATACAGAATCTTTAAACATCACAAAAGCTTGTAAAACTGCATTAAGCTCTACCTTTTGAGCTGATTGTTTGGGTACTAAAAATGTAAAAGTTTGATCAGGGGTAACTACTGCTGCTGTACCATTATTTGACCCATCAGTGAATATATTTGGAGCATTCATGATAGGTGTTTTTCTTGTCATTTTTGGAAAAATTACAGGATGCAATGACCAAAAAGACAATAAAGGATTAGATGGTAAGTGGTTATCAAATGAAACATTAGATTTGCACATGATTATTGCCCAAGTATTTAACTCATTAGCTAACTCATCAATTTGATTCATAGTATATGGAGTAATAATTTTATTGGGAGAAATTCCAAACACTCCCTTTGCTGCTTTTATTCCTTTGAGTATTAATTGTCCTACAGCCTCAGGATACCTAGTAAGAATAGTGTTAGGAGAATAAGATAAATGTATCCATAATAATGGACCTTCTTGCCAAAATACTCCTGTAGGAATATTTTTTGTTGGTAGTACAGTAAATAATAAAGGCAAACTTATATCAATTCTATGCAAATTCATATTTTCCATATATGTTTCAATGATTTTTAATGCCTTTCTTGCTTCAGGCGTTTACATTCGGGGTGAATTTGGATCTGATGGACCTTTTAGGATATCAAATAAAGGTCCCAACTCTCCTGTTGGTATACCTAAATAAGGCCTTATCCAATTTATGTCTCCTAATAACTTTTGAAAGTCATTAAGTGATTTGAGTTGATCTACTCGTATTTGAATTTTTGGTGGACAGACCATGGTTGAGGATAATAGAACTCCTAAATAATTAATTGGAAAATTTAATTGTACTTTATCTATTGCTATCTCTAGATTATAATTTTTTAATAAGTTTGTAAGTGTGGCATAACATTCTAGCAATGTGTTTTTATCTTTGTGTGCTAATAATACATCATCCATATAGTGAAATATTTGTAGTTCAGGATTTTGATTTCTAAGTGGCTGGATTACTTTGTTAACATAAATTTGACACATAGTTGGGCTGTTAGCCATCCCTTGAGGGAGTACTTTCCATTCATATCTCTGATCAGGACCTTCATGATTCAGTGCAGGGATAGTAAATGCAAAACGTGGACTATCCTCAGGATGAATTGGAATTGAAAAAAAAAACAATCTTTAATATCTATAACTAAAACATACCAGGTTTTTGGCAAAGCAGACAACTGAGGAATCCCTGATTGAGCAGGTCCCATAATAACCATCTCATTATTAATGGCTCTTAAATCTTGCAATAATCTCCATTTACCAGATTTCTTTTTAATGACAAAAATGGGAGTATTATGGGGAGATACAGAAGGGTGTATATGTCCTTCCGCTAATTGTTGTTTGACCAGGTCATGGGCTGCTTGTATCTTTTCTTTAGTCAGGGGCCACTGAGGAACCCATACTGGTCTTTCTGATTTCCAAGTAATTTTTATTGTCTCAGTGGCCCTTTCTGAAAATCCAACCCATGTCTTTCTGTTCCTTGATCTATTTGTATTGGTGCTACTATACCTTGTTCTTGTTTTTCTAATCTTTTTCCTTTCCTAAAACCTTGTCTAGTCATAATAGTGGGTGCATTTTGGTTGATGTTATTTGTTAATGTCAAACCTAATTGATCTAGGACATCTCGTCCCCATAAATTTACGGGAAGATGATCCAATACATATGGCTGTATAGTTCCTTCACATCCTTCAGGATCCTTCCAATCTAATACCATTGCACTTCTATGGGGATTAGTTGCCACTCCTAGGCCTCGAAGCGTTTGAGTGGCTTGTTGTAATGGCCAATGTTTTGGCCATTCGTGACGAGAGATGATGCTAAGGTCTGCACCTGTATCCAGTAGCCCATTAAATTCATGTCCTTGAATATTTAGTTTTAGCATGGGGCGAGAATCTAAATTTAAAGAAAGCATAGCCCAATCTACACCTGTGGAGCCTAATCCCTTGGAACCTCTTTCTACAGTACAACTGGAAAATTTATCATGTAGGCTGGGTATTATTAGTAACTGTGCTATTCTATCTCCTGGTGAAATTACTGATATACCCTTTGGAGAACTGGCTATAATTTTTATTTCACCTTCATAATCGGGATCAATTACCCCAGGACTTATCATAAGTCCTTTTAGAGTAGAAGAGCTGCGTCCCAATAATAAGCCTACTGTTCCTTTGGGAAGAGATCCTTTCACCCCTGTGGGAATGATTTGAACTCCCATCTCTGGAGTTAGTACTGCTCTGGTGGAGGCACAGATGTCCAACCCTGCGCTCCCTCTGGTTTGTCTGATGAGGGATCTGATGGACAATGTGTCCTGGGCACTACCCTGATGGGGTTGCTGGGTTCCTCCAGTGCTCCGTATATTTGTGGTTTTGGGCCCCGGAGCATTGGGCCCCCCTGTCCATTTTTTGGCAATGGAGCCCGATGCCTTTCTCCATGATATCGTGATAAACACCTGGTCCTTGTTCGTTTTTTGATAATGGAGTACCCTCTATGGTGGTTTGAGAACGGCATTCATTAGCCCAATGTCTCCCTCTACGGCATCGTGGGCAAATACCTGGTATTCTACTCCTTTGATACCTAGTTTTGTTAAACCCTCCTCCAATGGGGCAATTCCTTTTAAAATGTCCTGTTTGTTCACAACTGTAGCATGTTCTTGGCCTGGCATCTAAAGCCTGTTTTACTGCAGCTGCCACAATTTGCCCTTGTTCATTAATGTCTCTGGTATCTAAAACAGTGAAGCAAACTTCCAGCTGCCAGCAAACTTCCAGCTGCCGGCTGATGATTGGCTCACAGTGGCCCCAGCAACATCTAGCTGATTGGCTCCTCGGCCCCAGCAACATCTAGCTGATTGGCTCCTCTGCGGTGATGCTCATTGGGCTGTTTCCCTGCCCTTTCAGACCACGGAGCTGCTCATTGGGGGACTTTTTTGGCTCCGCCCATGTGACCCAGCCAATGGGCCTCAAGAGCAGGAGGATTGTGGGAGGTGGAGAGAAGCTTGTGTGGGAGAGAGAGGCTTGTGGAAAGCCGGTGGTGGCAGTTGAGGCTCTGAGGGTTTTTCCTGAGAGGCTGTTTTGTTTGGCGTGTGTGGTTCTAAAAATAAAGTTAGTTTCTTTTGACAAGTGGCTCCTGATTGTGCCCAGCCAGACTGCGGCATTTGGTGGCTCCCACGGGGAGCAACTGAGGGTAAGTGAACTGCTCGCCCCTGAGGCAGGGCGAGAGGATGCGTAGCCATTTTAAGATTCTTCTTTTGTTATTTTGTTTCACTTTTGTTTTAAGTTGCCTGTCCCTGGAGATGTGTAAGATGGAAGAAAAACCGCTCACATCTGAGGAACAGATAGGGAGAAAGGACGGATGGACATTTCAGGAGGCTATTATAATGATTTTGTGTTGTTCCAATTTTGTTTCACTCTGTTTCAGTTTTGTTAGGCTTTATCTTGTTGGGTTGTATTATAGTAGAAATACGGGATCAGAAATTAGTAAAAAACAAACTGAAAGAGTGTTAAGTAAATTGTTAGAGGAAGGACGCATCCCAGTAAAATCAAGAACAATCAGGGCATATGTTGATACAATACAAAAATGTAGCCCATGGCTTTTTAAGGAGGAGTTGTTAAATATATCACAATGGAACCATCATGGTGAAGATTTAAAAAGAATAGAAAAGAAAAGCCCAGGGACTGTGCCAGTTGGCACATTGCCATTGTGGACGTTCATATCTTGTTTGCTTAGTCCAAAGCCTTCAGTTCAGACAATGGTAGAGGAAGGAGAAGACATAATGATTCAAGTAAAAGAGAAGGTCTCTCAAGTTAATCAGACAGAGGAAAAAATTCAAGTAAAAGAGAAGGCCTCTCAAGTTAGTCAGACAGAGAAAGAAAGTGTAAAACAGAAAAAGCCATCAGGGGGAAAGTTACAACAGGAGACTGCTACTAACACCTTTCTATCACCAGAGGACGTAAGTGTCCATCTAACAAGGCCACCTCCATATGCTGGGAGGTCCCCAACCCCCGCAGTTGATAGTTGGGATCCTGAGACAAGATCTCAAATATTAACATGCCCTGTATTTGAGGCAGGAGGGCAGCGATTTTACCAAGTTTTAAATTTCAAAACAGTGAAGCAGCTAAAAGAGGCTGTAACAACCTATGGTCCTCAAGCACCCTTCACTGTAAGCATGGTCGAATCCATTAACAACTTGAACATGATGCCAGCAGATTGGGCTAATATGTGTAAAGCTGTGCTAAATGGAGGACAATATGTCGCGACCCCTCGCCAGCAAGGGAAAACACGACACAGGATTCTTCTTTCAGCAGTTTATTCAGGCCTTGTTTCATGTATCATCTTCTAGTGACCCCCCCGCCGAGCGCCCAAGCACAGCCTAATAAAGCCTCCCGCATAGCAATCCCAAGCTGCCACGTGGATCTCTCTCATAGGGTGGTAAGGGATTGCGTGCCAATTCTCCAAAAAAGGAGTTGTTTATCACAGGCCACAGTGGAAGCCGGCGACATCTTCTAATGGCGGCCACGGTCTATAAGAATGGCTTACCACAGTTCCCCCTTCTATTTTATAAAACAATGCAGGCGAAAGTAGAGGTCCTATCCCACTGTGCAGAAGTGGCTGCAGTGTATGGTTCAGTCCTAAGGAGGGCCCTTCCCTAGACCTGGTCCCATATCAGCGACACCTTTTTTCGTAGGGCGGGGTGTGAACGTCAAACCCGCATGCAATAGGACATGCTTTCCTTGAGGTCCGTTGAGGGATCACTCAAGTGCAGTGCTTTGCCTCGCATCCTGCATCGTGACGACGGTGAGAAGTAGGATAACACAAGTAGCCTGGTAGTAATGACAAAAATTAAGTTGGCAACACAATCCCTAAGCCCCAGAGGAAGGTAAAGAGTCTGTAGCCGAGAAGAAAGACCAGTCCTGAAACCCATCTGCGTGCAATGGTAACAAGACCTGCAGAGTGCAAGGGCTATTCAGCACTGGGAGAGAATAAGGAAGAGGACATGCCAATCCCAGTGCAATGTGAAACTAACTTGGGGTGCAATGGCCATGCCCAGAAATCACTGTTTAAGATGTGCAAGCCAGATTTGTGGAGAAATGCCATTTTCTAAGGCCGCAAGAGCCTGTACGATCATAGCCTTCTCTTGCGCATGGTGAGTTTTAAGGCGACAGAGAAGCCACAAACAAAGCACAACACCGAAGCAACACATAGCACCAAAAATGCCCATTCCCACCCATTCCTTAAAAAAGGAAAAGGCAGAGGATAGCCAACTGGTGAATTGACCCAAAGTCACTGGTTCGACACGGGTACTATTCAAAACAGCAATCTGAGTTAGTTGAGACTGGATCAAGTTTTCTGCTTCCATGGACCAGGTTCCGGATAGATATTCCCCGATGATGCGGGAGGCATTCCTGGAATCATTAAATCTGACAGACGTTATACATAAATGTGCACGTTGATCAACACAACCCAAATGTACTAGGTCAGACAATTCCTCAACTTGAGCTTGAAGCAGATCTATCCTTTGATTAGCAGCTAGAATCCCAGATAAAATGTGTTGATTAACTCTACTTTGAGATTCAAGTATGGTGGATGTTTGTTGAATAACCTGATTAATAGTGGCAGCAGTTTGAACCTGGCTCTACCCAGACTTGACCGAATTAAAAACGCCTGAGAACACAAGCGACTCAGAGAGTTCTGAGGACCTTGATATATTGTTACAACAACTACATAAGATAAAAATGAAAAAGAAGAAAAAGGAGACACAGGGCACACAGGCCTGCTGTAAGAAGGGGAAGGGAGTTAACATCGGTCAACAAAACTCTGAGGAGGAGGAGGTAGAATATCTAGAAGAAGATATGGTGCCGATTGCCCCACCTCCATGTGTGGGGGGGAGCCAAGGTTCCGGGAGATCTTTTCATGCACAAGTTTGGAGGACAGTTAATACAGATATGGGACTTGCATACCCTGTATTTCAGGACAATAACAGGGGAAGATATCATGAGCCTTTAGACTTTAAGATAATTAAAACCTTGGCAGAATCTGTCCGCACTTATGGCATAGATGCCGCTTTCACTCTCACTCAGGTGGAGGGACTTACTAGATTTTGCATGACTCCCTCAGATTGGGCTAGTCTAGTCCGCGCTTGTGTTTCCCCAGGGAAATATTAGGAGTCCAAAGTTGGCTGTTTAATGTTTCTGGCAGTACCCAAGACTCGGAGCGAGGTAGGAGACTTAAAATTACTTCACACAATTCACAATTGTTTAATGCTACATTACCCTCCGCAGCAGTCTGTCTCCAATCTCCGTTCCTGTTTCTTTTGGCTAATGTTACATTACAGGGGATGCTTAATTGTTCTAATATTACCTGCTATTTGTCTGAGTGTTGGAATGGCTCCTGGACTACGGCAGTGGTTATGAAAATTCCAACCTTTGTCCCGATTCCGGTTACTACAGATCCAGAGTCTTTTCCTATTGTTGAACTGATTAGAGCCCTTAGAGATTTTGGAATTACGGCAGCTATAGTGACAGCTGTGGCGGTATCTGCTGCTGCAGCAGTTACAGCTGGAGTAGCCATTGCCAGCCAGGTTCAAACTGCTGCCACTATTAATCAGGTTATTCAACAAACATCCACCATACTTGAATCTCAAAGTAGAGTTAATCAACACATTTTATCTGGGATTCTAGCTGCTAATCAAAGGATAGATCTGCTTCAAGCTCAAGTTGAGGAATTGTCTGACCTAGTACATTTGGGTTGTGTTGATCAACGTGCACATTTATGTATAACGTCTGTCAGATTTAATGATTCCAGGAATGCCTCCCGCATCATCGGGGAATATCTATCCGGAACCTGGTCCATGGAAGCAGAAAACTTGATCCAGTCTCAACTAACTCAGATTGCTGTTTTGAATAGTACCCGTGTCGAACCAGTGACTTTGGGTCAATTCACCAGTTGGCTATCCTCTGCCTTTTCCTTTTTTAAGGAATGGGTGGGAATGGGCATTTTTGGTGCTATGTGTTGCTTCGGTGTTGTGCTTTGTTTGTGGCTTCTCTGTCGCCTTAAAACTCGCCATGCGCAAGAGAAGGCTATGATCGTACAGGCTCTTGCGGCCTTAGAAAATGGCATTTCTCCACAAATCTGGCTTGCACATCTTAAACAGTGATTTCTGGGCATGGCCATTGCACCCCAAGTTAGTTTCACATTGCACTGGGATTGGCATGTCCTCTTCCTTATTCTCTCCCAGTGCTGAATAGCCCTTGCACTCTGCAGGTCTTGTTACCATTGCACGCAGATGGGTTTCAGGACTGGTCTTTCTTCTCGGCTACAGACTCTTTACCTTCCTCTGGGGCTTAGGGATTGTGTTGCCAACTTAATTTTTGTCATTACTACCAGGCTACTTGTGTTATCCTACTTCTCACCGTCGTCACGATGCAGGATGCGAGGCAAAGCACTGCACTTGAGTGATCCCTCAACGGACCTCAAGGAAAGCATGTCCTATTGCATGCGGGTTTGACGTTCACACCCCGCCCTACGAAAAAAGGTGTCGCTGATATGGGACCAGGTCTAGGGAAGGGCCCTCCTTAGGACTGAACCATACACTGCAGCCACTTCTGCACAGTGGGATAGGACCTCTACTTTCGCCTGCATTGTTTTATAAAATAGAAGGGGGAACTGTGGTAAGCCATTCTTATAGACCGTGGCCGCCATTAGAAGATGTCGCCGGCTTCCACTGTGGCCTGTGATAAACAACTCCTTTTTTGGAGAATTGGCACGCAATCCCTTACCACCCTATGAGAGAGATCCACGTGGCAGCTTGGGATTGCTATGCGGGAGGCTTTATTAGGCTGTGCTTGGGCGCTCGGCGGGGGGGTCACTAGAAGATGATACATGAAACAAGGCCTGAATAAACTGCTGAAAGAAGAATCCTGTGTCGTGTTTTCCCTTGCTGGCGAGGGGTCGCGACATATTGTCCTCCATTTAGCACAGCTTTACACATATTAGCCCAATCTGCTGGCATCATGTTCAAGTTGTTAATGGATTCGACCATGCTTACAGTGAAGGGTGCTTGAGGACCATAGGTTGTTACAGCCTCTTTTAGCTGCTTCACTGTTTTGAAATTTAAAACTTGGTAAAATCGCTGCCCTCCTGCCTCAAATACAGGGCATGTTAATATTTGAGATCTTGTCTCAGGATCCCAACTATCAACTGCGGGGGTTGGGGACCTCCCAGCATATGGAGGTGGCCTTGTTAGATGGACACTTACGTCCTCTGGTGATAGAAAGGTGTTAGTAGCAGTCTCCTGTTGTAACTTTCCCCCTGATGGCTTTTTCTGTTTTACACTTTCTTTCTCTGTCTGACTAACTTGAGAGGCCTTCTCTTTTACTTGAATTTTTTCCTCTGTCTGATTAACTTGAGAGACCTTCTCTTTTACTTGAATCATTATGTCTTCTCCTTCCTCTACCATTGTCTGAACTGAAGGCTTTGGACTAAGCAAACAAGATATGAACGTCCACAATGGCAATGTGCCAACTGGCACAGTCCCTGGGCTTTTCTTTTCTATTCTTTTTAAATCTTCACCATGATGGTTCCATTGTGATATATTTAACAACTCCTCCTTAAAAAGCCATGGGCTACATTTTTGTATTGTATCAACATATGCCCTGATTGTTCTTGATTTTACTGGGATGCGTCCTTCCTCTAACAATTTACTTAACACTCTTTCAGTTTGTTTTTTACTAATTTCTGATCCCGTATTTCTACTATAATACAACCCAACAAGATAAAGCCTAACAAAACTGAAACAGAGTGAAACAAAATTGGAACAACACAAAATCATTATAATAGCCTCCTGAAATGTCCATCCGTCCTTTCTCCCTATCTGTTCCTCAGATGTGAGCGGTTTTTCTTCCATCTTACACATCTCCAGGGACAGGCAACTTAAAACAAAAGTGAAACAAAATAACAAAAGAAGAATCTTAAAATGGCTACGCATCCTCTCGCCCTGCCTCAGGGGCGAGCAGTTCACTTACCCTCAGTTGCTCCCCGTGGGAGCCACCAAATGCCGCAGTCTGGCTGGGCACAATCAGGAGCCACTTGTCAAAAGAAACTAACTTTATTTTTAGAACCACACACGCCAAACAAAACAGCCTCTCAGGAAAAACCCTCAGAGCCTCAACTGCCACCACCGGCTTTCCACAAGCCTCTCTCTCCCACACAAGCTTCTCTCCACCTCCCACAATCCTCCTGCTCTTGAGGCCCATTGGCTGGGTCACGTGGGCGGAGCCAAAAAAGTCCCCCAATGAGCAGCTCCGTGGTCTGAAAGGGCAGGGAAACAGCCCAATGAGCATCACCGCAGAGGAGCCAATCAGCTAGATGTTGCTGGGGCCGAGGAGCCAATCAGCTAGATGTTGCTGGGGCCACTGTGAGCCAATCATCAGCCGGCAGCTGGAAGTTTGCTGGCAGCTGGAAGTTTGCTTCACTGTTTTAGATACCAGAGACATTAATGAACAAGGGCAAATTGTGGCAGCTGCAGTAAAACAGGCTTTAGATGCCAGGCCAAGAACATGCTACAGTTGTGAACAAACAGGACATTTTAAAAGGAATTGCCCCATTGGAGGAGGGTTTAACAAAACTAGGTATCAAAGGAGTAGAATACCAGGTATTTGCCCACGATGCCGTAGAGGGAGACATTGGGCTAATGAATGCCGTTCTCAAACCACCATAGAGGGTACTCCATTATCAAAAAACGAACAAGGACCAGGTGTTTATCACGATATCATGGAGAAAGGCATCGGGCTCCATTGCCAAAAAATGGACAGGGGGGCCCAATGCTCCGGGGCCCAAAACCACAAATATACGGAGCACTGGAGGAACCCAGCAACCCCATCAGGGTAGTGCCCAGGACACATTGTCCATCAGATCCCTCATCAGACAAACCAGAGGGAGCGCAGGGTTGGACATCTGTGCCTCCACCAGAGCAGTACTAACTCCAGAGATGGGAGTTCAAATCATTCCCACAGGGGTGAAAGGATCTCTTCCCAAAGGAACAGTAGGCTTATTATTGGGACGCAGCTCTTCTACTCTAAAAGGACTTATGATAAGTCCTGGGGTAATTGATCCCGATTATGAAGGTGAAATAAAAATTATAGCCAGTTCTCCAAAGGGTATATCAGTAATTTCACCAGGAGATAGAATAGCACAGTTACTAATAATACCCAGCCTACATGATAAATTTTCCAGTTGTACTGTAGAAAGAGGTTCCAAGGGATTAGGCTCCACAGGTGTAGATTGGGCTATGCTTTCTTTAAATTTAGATTCTCGCCCCATGCTAAAACTAAATATTCAAGGACATGAATTTAATGGGCTACTGGATACAGGTGCAGACCTTAGCATCATCTCTCGTCACGAATGGCCAAAACATTGGCCATTACAACAAGCCACTCAAACGCTTCGAGGCCTAGGAGTGGCAACTAATCCCCATAGAAGTGCAATGGTATTAGATTGGAAGGATCCTGAAGGATGTGAAGGAACTATACAGCCATATGTATTGGATCATCTTCCCGTAAATTTATGGGGACGAGATGTCCTAGATCAATTAGGTTTGACATTAACAAATAACATCAACCAAAATGCACCCACTATTATGACTAGACAAGGTTTTAGGAAAGGAAAAAGATTAGAAAAACAAGAACAAGGTATAGTAGCACCAATACAAATAGATCAAGGAACAGAAAGACATGGGTTGGATTTTCAGAAAGGGCCACTGAGACAATAAAAATTACTTGGAAATCAGAAAGACCAGTATGGGTTCCTCAGTGGCCCCTGACTAAAGAAAAGATACAAGCAGCCCATGACCTGGTCAAACAACAATTAGCGGAAGGACATATACACCCTTCTGTATCTCCCCATAATACTCCCATTTTTGTCATTAAAAAGAAATCTGGTAAATGGAGATTATTGCAAGATTTAAGAGCCATTAATAATGAGATGGTTATTATGGGACCTGCTCAATCAGGGATTCCTCAGTTGTCTGCTTTGCCAAAAACCTGGTATGTTTTAGTTATAGATATTAAAGATTGTTTTTTTTTTCAATTCCAATTCATCCTGAGGATAGTCCACGTTTTGCATTTACTATCCCTGCACTGAATCATGAAGGTCCTGATCAGAGATATGAATGGAAAGTACTCCCTCAAGGGATGGCTAACAGCCCAACTATGTGTCAAATTTATGTTAACAAAGTAATCCAGCCACTTAGAAATCAAAATCCTGAACTACAAATATTTCACTATATGGATGATGTATTATTAGCACACAAAGATAAAAACACATTGCTAGAATGTTATGCCACACTTACAAACTTATTAAAAAATTATAATCTAGAGATAGCAATAGATAAAGTACAATTAAATTTTCCAATTAATTATTTAGGAGTTCTATTATCCTCAACCATGGTCTGTCCACCAAAAATTCAAATACGAGTAGATCAACTCAAATCACTTAATGACTTTCAAAAGTTATTAGGAGACATAAATTGGATAAGGCCTTATTTAGGTATACCAACAGGAGAGTTGGGACCTTTATTTGATATCCTAAAAGGTCCATCAGATCCAAATTCACCCCGAATGTAAACGCCTGAAGCAAGAAAGGCATTAAAAATCATTGAAACATATATGGAAAATATGAATTTGCATAGAATTGATATAAGTTTGCCTTTATTATTTACTGTACTACCAACAAAAAATATTCCTACAGGAGTATTTTGGCAAGAAGGTCCATTATTATGGATACATTTATCTTATTCTCCTAACACTATTCTTACTAGGTATCCTGAGGCTGTAGGACAATTAATACTCAAAGGAATAAAAGCAGCAAAGGGAGTGTTTGGAATTTCTCCCAATAAAATTATTACTCCATATACTATGAATCAAATTGATGAGTTAGCTAATGAGTTAAATACTTGGGCAATAATCATGTGCAAATCTAATGTTTCATTTGATAACCACTTACCATCTAATCCTTTATTGTCTTTTTGGTCATTGCATCCTGTAATTTTTCCAAAAATGACAAGAAAAACACCTATCATGAATGCTCCAAATATATTCACTGATGGGTCAAATAATGGTACAGCAGCAGTAGTTACCCCTGATCAAACTTTTACATTTTTAGTACCCAAACAATCAGCTCAAAAGGTAGAGCTTAATGCAGTTTTACAAGCTTTTGTGATGTTTAAAGATTCTGTATTTAATTTATTTTCTGATAGTCAGTATGTAGTTAATGCTATAGTATCTCTTGAAGATGCTGGTAGGATTTCCCCTTCTTCTACTGTTTTCTCTTTGCTTTCCACTATACAAAGTCTAATCTGGGACAGAAAAGATCCATTCTTTATAGGACATATCAGGGCACATACAGGATTGCCTGGAGCCCTTAGTTTGGGCAATGATTTAGCAGATAAAACTACACATGACATACATATTTTCTCTACACTACAAGAAGCTATAAATTTTCATAAAAAGTTCCACGTCAATGCTAATACTTTACAAAAGCGTTTTAAAATAACTAAGGAACAAGCTAGACAAATAATAAAACAATGTCAAAATTGTGTGACCTTTTTACCACAAGTTAATCTTGGAGTCAATCCTAGAGGATTGATACCTAACCATATTTGGCAGAGGGACGTCACACACTTGCCAGAATTTGGAAAATTAAAATATTTGCATGTTACAGTTGATACTTCTTCTGGATTTTTGATGGGCTCCCTTCATGCCGGAGGAAAAACTAAAGATGTTATAGCTCATTGCTTACAAAATTTTGCCACTGTGGGTGTTCCAAAACAGTTAAAAACAGATAATTCCCCTGGTTATACTTCGACCTCTTTTAAACAATTTTGCTCAACATTTGGCATTACTCATATAACAGGAATCCCATACAATCCACAGGGACAAGGCATAGTTGAAAGAGCTCATCAAACTATTAAAAAGTACTTATTAAAGCAAAAAGAAGGAATTGGGAAGGGGTATATATTCCCCAAAGATAAACTTAAAATAACCCTTTTTACTCTAAACTTTTTAAATTTGGATTCATCAGGACTTAGTGCTGCGGAAAGGCATATGTGTCCAAAAAATGTGCATAAGCCCAAGGTACTTTGGAAGGATATTCTAACAGGACAATGGAAAGGTCCTGACCCAGTAATTGTCTGGAGTCGGGGGCCTGTTTGTGTGTTTCCACAGGGAGAACAGCAGCCGATTTGGATTCCAGAAAGATTAACTAAAGCGATTTCTACGGACCAAAAAGAAGATGATTTGGCTCAAATCCATAACAACTGATATCCAAAACTCCAGTTTGGCTATTCTTACATCTGCAACAGAACCAGGATGCTTTTTTCAATATCTATTTTATTATTGCCCTTTGCCATATCATGAAGTTCTCTTTTGTTTTTTGGGCTCATACAGACCTAGGTTAATGTTTTGCTGATCAGTTCTGTTTTTTGACTATAGAGTTTTTAAACATTGCAATGGAGATTTCACCTGTAAAAAGTTATAAGGCCTTTACTATAATGTTATGTGTTGTATGTATTATATTATGTGTGCACACTTGTGTTTTGTGTTATATGTTTGAATGTACTTATGTCCATATATCATATATGATGAGCGCTCATGATAAAATGGATCCAAATATTTTTTTTCACGTGATTTATATGGTTTAATTTAAATTGTGTAAACAACTGTTGAGGATTGTTTTAATATGTAAACAAAAAAGAAGGTTAACAGATCTCTTTGTTTACTTTCACCTTTCCTTTTCATTATATTTAATAATTCTCTTGAAGACAATGTAAATTGTTAAGAAAATTGTTTTCTTTTAGTGCCTTCGGTAATGTTACATAATTTGTTCTTTAGCCATTATTGCCAGAATTCCTATCTTCATCCCAGTGCTGGTAAAGTCAAAGATAAAACCAATCTACAGCTTCTACAATAGCCATCACTGAACTGCTTGCAGAACGTGCCTGGACACATTGTGAGCTCACCTGTATGCATTGTGAACTATCTGTTGGTGCAGCGACTTGTGGTAGTGTTGGGGTATTTTTGCTGATGATGTCATTGGTGGTACAATTTTTCCAAAAGGAGCCGTCAATTGGCTTGGTGTATCTTCCTCCCTTCTGCTTGTCATGATCGTCCAGCTAAAATTTGGGGGCCAACAGAGGTGAGGCAAAGAACCTCACCCCCCTCCCCGCTGGTACAAAGACCTCTCCACAGGTGTGGCTGTATACTGGACCGGTAGTCAGTGACGGGTAAGATCCAATTGCAATGGTACCAACCTAAGGACCATATGTACTATTGGACAACCTAAGGCAGGCACAGTCCCTAAGCCACATGCTTGTTGTTTAAACAGAGAGGGGGAGATGTTGAGAGCCACAGCCGAAGGGGCCCCAGCAAACTTCCAGCTGCCAGCAAACTTCCAGCTGCCGGCTGATGATTGGCTCACAGCGGCCCCAGCAACATCTAGCTGATTGGCTCCTCGGCCCCAGCAACATCTAGCTGATTGGCTCCTCTGCGGTGATGCTCATTGGGCTGTTTCCCTGCCCTTTCAGACCACGGAGCTGCTCATTGGGGGACTTTTTTGGCTCCGCCCACGTGACCCAGCCAATGGGCCTCAAGAGCAGGAGGATTGTGGGAGGTGGAGAGAAGCTTGTGTGGGAGAGAGAGGCTTGTGGAAAGCCGGTGGTGGCAGTTGAGGCTCTGAGGGATTTTCCTGAGAGGCTGTTTTGTTTGGCGTGTGTGGTTCTAAAAATAAAGTTAGTTTCTTTTGACAAGTGGCTCCTGATTGTGCCCAGCCAGACTGCGGCACTCTGGAAGAGCCTGAAAGTCACTTGGGAGACAACACCAAGGTCCATTTAGGAGTAGTTCCATGTGAGTGGATGGAACATGAGTACCTCTTGTCTTTCTTCCAGGATAGCTGTCTGGATATCCTCCTCAATCCCAGAACATGTTCTCTTATTGTCCAGGAGTGGTGCCAGAAGTAACCCATCTATCCTGGGTACTTCTAAAGATGCCTGCAACCTTCTCCCTGCCTCTCCTTCCAGTTTCAGGCAGATCTGCCCTGAGGGCTATAGCTCATGTGCTTAGGTGGAGACAGGGACACACAGAGTCTTGTCTTTGCCTTGAGTGTACACCCACATTTAGGACACTCTGCAGAATGAAGTAGACAATCTCTGGCCTCAGGTCACATTCTGGTTATGAGAGTGACCTCAGCCCAGTGACAGGATCCTCTTCACTGGAGAAAACCTGACTGCTGTTCTTCCAGAGCTCAGCCATGTTCAGCCCAACCATGTCACTGAGGACCTTCATAGAGACAAAGGGGCCTGAAATGTGTTCCTCAGCCAAATATGATTTCAGGACATTTAAAGAAGAGCATGTCCAACTCTGATGCTTAAAAAAAGGAGGAAGAGAATGTCCCAGATACCATTGCTAGCTAGTTCCTTATGGGAAGGGAGATGTTCTAGAAAGGGAACAAACACATATTTAAATGGGACTAGAAATAGTGAAGGATCCATAAAGCAAATGGTTGTTTCCCACATAAACAACAAAATATAAATATCAGGACATCAGTTTATTTGGGGACAGCTTCTTACAACCTGATGTATGTGATTGGAGCCAAAAGGCAGAGTGAAGTTGGGGCATAACCAGATAGAGTAAGAAACAATTGTTAAAAAATGTTCCACAATTGTGGAAAGCAGAAACCAACAAGCAAGTAACTCAACAAAATCAATCCCAGGAAACATGAAGTAAATGGTGCCACCACATATGATGTCACCTGATTCAACCAACAATGGAAGGAAACTTGGAGCTTGATGATAGCAACAGATTGTTTATCAGAAACAGAAGAGGAAGACAGGGGGAGCAGTACCTTTACAATATAAAGGAAAAAAATCTGACAACCTGTAATTATTTAACCAATAATTCTATATTCCAAAAATTAAGGCAAAATGAAACTTTCAAACATTAAAATTCACTTGCATCCAGGCATAGTGGTACATAACTGTAATCCCAGTGACTCAGGAAGATGAGGCAACAGGATTGCAAGTCTGAGGTTAGCCTTGGAAATTTGTTGAGACCCTCAACAGCTTAGTGAAACTATGTCTCAAAATAAAAAGTAAAAGAGGGGTTGTTTCAGAGGCAAAACACTCCTCTTATCAATTTTTGTTAACCTCCCCAAAAAAACTCACAGTCTCTCACAGCAATACTATAGAACCCCTCATAGAAGGAAATGACATGATATAGACAAATACAATTACACAAAATAATAGAAAAATATCTGTTATTGTGATGACAGATAAGAGATAATTCTGGATTATTTCATCTATAAAAAATCATTGAAGAAAAATTAATGAAAATATATATTTGGATTAGACTGTCTTAAATGGAGATTATAAACCAAGTAGGGAATGAAGAATATGTTATGAAGTTCCTATTGATATATAAAGTATATCATATGACTTGAAGCTAGATATTGTTCAATTATATATATGCACTGTAAGATGTATAATACCATTAAAACCTTTTTAACATCAAATGTTCCAGATGGTATGCTGTTTTAATCAGGGTTCTCCATAGAAACAGAATTAATAGGAGACATAGCAGACATAGAATAAGGAATATATAGATATATATAGATTGACAGATGACAGCAGACATAGGATAAAATAGGTAAGTAGAAATTATAGATAAAGATACAAATATTTTTTCTGTAGTATTTTTTTTGTTATTTGCAGGGATTAATAAAGACAGGAAAAAAGGAGATTTTAACATGTTCAATACAGAAGCATTTTTAGAAAATACAGAGCATATTTGGTGGAATAACATGATGCAGAATCTAAAAATATCGAGGGTTAAAAGCAGGGAGAATATATATATATTCTATCCTAAGAGATGCATCATTAGGCAGTTTTATCATTCTGTGAACATCATACTATGCACTTAACACAAATCTAGATGGTACACATCTGTTACACACCAAACATATATGGAATTTGAATGTTTATGGTACATACATTATATTCTAATATTATAAAATTTTTATAATTTACATACAACATATATTGAAGCCTGTTGCTTCTTGGGCTATGATTGGATCCTGCAGAAGAAAAATAAAGCAATCAAGAGACAGTAGAGGCCCTCATGGTGCAGGGGGAAGTGCAACAGTCTCATAATCTGGAGAGACTAGGTATGCATGAGATGTATGAGCCTGGTGTAAGCATAGCACAACAGATGGCTTTACACTAAACATTTTTATATTTGAAGGAGTAAACTCTAATTAACAATGAGAATTGTAGAATAATAAGTACACAGAGAATGTCAAAGTTAATTGTTATCCTTATCATGTATTATCTACTTCATATAATTATGTTATGCTTTTACGTGATTGGCAGCACAGTAGCATTGTTTACACCATTCTCACCATAAACACGAGTAATGAGTTGCACTTAACCTTAGGACAGGATGATACAACAAGGTGATAAGAATTTTTCAGCTCCACTGTGTCCTATGAAACCTGCACTATATATGCAGTCTATAATAATCAAAACATCATTATAGCAGTGCAAGCCTGGATAGATGTACTAGATCATATATACATAAACAGACACACATACAGAGAGACAAATATTCAGTTGAATTGATTCATGTGATATTTATAGCTGGTGAGATCTACATCAGCTGGGCAGGCTGCAACATGATAATTCAGTAAGAGCTAAAGTCCACGTCTTGAGTCCGAATTCAGTAGGACAGTACTTTGAAAATCCCACTATTTGCTCTAAAGGCCTTTGACTCTGCATGAGACTCAGGGACATCATAGAGGACAACCTGCTTTACTCTGTGATGATTGATTAAATGCAAATCACATATGAAAAACAACTTCAGTCAGCATCTGTACAGGTGTTTTGACAAAACCATTGTGGGAATGTGGGCTAGTCAATCCAAATATCAACAATCACTTAAGCTAGTAACTAGATAAAAGGGATACACTTTTTAAAAACAAATCAAAATGAATGAACAAGTGAATGAATGGATGAATGAGAAAAATGAAAAGAAAAACATTGGCCTTAAGCGGAAAATAGGAAGTGAAGAGATAGTGGTATATTTAAACAAATTATATTATAAATTATATTAATTATAAGTGATTAAGTGCCACTACTACAAGACACATATGGTCAGACTGAATTTCACACAGTTTAGCTATTGTGAATTGTGCTGCTATAAATATTGATGTGGCTGTGTTTAAGTCCTTTGGGTATAGACTGAGAGAGTGAGATAGCTGGATCCATTCCCAGTTTTCCAAGGAATATCCATACTGCTTTCCATATTGGCCACAACAATTTGCAGTCCCACCAGCAATGTATGAGTGTGCCTTTTCCCCCACATACTCACCAACACTTATTGCTGTGTTTGTTTTTAGTAGCTGCCATTCTGACTGGAGTGAGATGAAATCTTAGAGTAGTTTTGATTTGCATTTCTCTAATTGCTAGAGATGGTGAACATTTTCTCATATATTTGTTGATTGATTGAATGTTATCTTCTGAGAGGTACCTGTTCAGTTTCTTGGCCCATTTATTGATTGGAATTTTTTTTTTGGTGTTTAGCTTTATGAGTTCTTTATATACCCTAGACCTTAGAAGATGGAAATATCTCCCTTATCTTGGATAGGTAGAATTAATCTTGTCAAAATGGCCATACTACCAAAAGCACTATACAGATTTAATGCAATTCCAATCAAAATCCCAATGACATTTCTCATAGGAATAGAAACAGCAATCATGAAATTCATCTGGAAAATTAATAGACCCAGAATAGCTAAAGCAATCCTTAGCGAGAAGAGTGAAGCAGGTGGCATCACTATACCAGACCTTAAACTATACCACAGAGCAATAGTAACAAAAACAGTATGGTATTGTCACCAAGATAGACTGGTAGACCAACGGTACAGAGTACAGGACATAGCAACTAACCCACATAATTACAGTTATCTTATATAAGACAAAGGCGCCAAAAACATACATTGGAGAAAGGATAGCCTCTTCAACAAATGGTGCTTGGAAAACTGGATACCCATACGCAACAAAATGAAAATAAACCCCTATCTCTCACCATGCACAAAACTCAAAGTGGATCAAAGACCTAGGAATTAAACCAGAAACACTGTGTCTATTAGAAGAAAAAGTAGGCTCAAATCTCTATCATGTCATATTAGGCCCCAACTTCTTCAATAAGTCTCCTATAGCACAAGAATTAAAATCCAGAATCAATAAATTGGGTGGATTCAAACTAAAAAAGATTCTTCTCAGCAAAAGAAACAATTAGTGTGGTGAATAGAGAACTTAAATCTTGGGAGTAAATTTTTACCACTCGCACATCAGATAGAGCACTAATTTGTACTTTCATTCTTCTATATCATGCCTTTCTTCTGTAATGTTTCTATGAAGGAGTCAGCAGACCATTAAGACCTGTAAAACTTTGAGCCAAAATAAATTTGTCCTCCTCTAAATTGTTCTGGACCTCTTATAGCTCCTTACATTCAAGCAAATGCCACCAATCTGAGAGGCACAGGACAGGTTAGGTAGGCACACCTGGCACAGAGTCAGGCTGGACACCCTGGCAACAAGCTGTAATGCTGGTTGCCCATCCACTAGATCCAATAATGCTGATTTCTCCTCACTAATTTCTGTAGCTCATACTTATTGTTCCCTCTGAATGTACCCAACATACTTCTGATGGTTGCATGCAATCATATGGCCAATCTGCACCAGACCACAGAGTATGTCAGTGATACAGGCATCCTTCCATCTGCACATGCTTTAATCACTTGCTTAATAGAATGACCTCCAGACCCTTCTGAGGAAAGAATCATCTATAATAACAATTTGTTTGGGAGATGTTGCCCAGATGATGGGGGGTGTGGCAATTGTAAAGGAGTATCCCATAGGCTGAGGATGAGTTTTCAGGTCTACCCCACCACTTTCTGTGTCCCTGGTGGCTGAGCTCTGCTCTGGAAACCACATTTCATGAACAACAGCTCTAAGCTCAGTCTGATTTGCATAGTGGGTACCTCTCCTCAAGGGGATAATAGATCCCTGGTAGGAAACCACAACAACCTGGCATTCAGGAAGCAATATAAGGTGCACTTCCACCACCTGGGCTCCTCTCCTCCTTGGTTCCTCACTTACAGCACAGGTGCTGCCATAGCATTCCAACCAAATCACCCAGCCCAGGGATCTGGGACCTCTTTGCCCTGACTCTGACTTCAGGTGGGCAGGATGCTCAGGAGCCTGCTATCAGAACAAGGGCTGTGGGTATGAAATCCCCTCACTGGGCTCACTGGTTTATATAAGTGAGCAAGGTGAGGGATGGCAAGCTGCCAGGATAGAGGGGCATTCTGCTTCCATATTCAAGTTAAAGCCTCCAGCTGAGTCATGGACAAAGGACTTGAAGGAGATGCTCTGAGGGTCCAGGGAACCCCTGGAGCTCATTCACACCAGCCAGGCAGTGGATCTCCTGGTGGATACTCTCTCATTGTGTTTCTCATCTCAACTTCTCTCCTTGCAGGGTCTGTGGCCTCCTAAGAGCTGAATCAGCCTCCCTCTGTGTCAGTGACCTCGTATCAGACAGCCTTGATTACATGCTCTGGAGAAAAATTGGGGGATAAGTATGTTTCTCAGTACCAACAGAAGCTATCATAGGCACCTATGCTGGTCATTTACAGGTATAGCAACAGCCTTCAGGAATCCTTGACTGATTCTCTGGCTGTAACTCAGGAAACACAGCCACCCTGACCATCAAGGGGCTGTAGGCTTTGGATGAGGCTGAATATTAATGTGCCACCTATGATGGCAGTGGAAACAATTTTCAGGGACATGCAGTATCACAGACAGATGTGAACATGAGTTAAGAAACTACCCACTCAGACCTGACTCTCGTTCTCACATGCCCTATAAATGGTGAATGAAACCTTGGTCTTAATTTGCTCAATTACGTTCTGTGGCCCAAACTAAAGAAAAGGATCATATCCCTTGTGAATGTGGTTCTTTCACAGAATTAGTTGCATTTTAAATCTGAAATCCTGTCATTTTATTCTAGAGTTTTGCAGAGCCTAGGTCAGAGGTTCTTGGGATGATAAACATTTCCATAGAGCCTTGTCTGTGCATGAGACTGTCTCTTTCCTGCCTTTCAATGGAGAAAATGGCAAGGGCTGGTCCCAATCTTAGACATTCTGTGCCTGAGAACTTGCTCTTGAGAAAGACAAAATATGGTGAGCACAGTATAATTGTGGACACAGCATGAGAGTGCTGGTCTACTCAGACCATTTCTATCTGAGAACAATATGGCCCTATTCTAGGTGAGAACAAAGAGCACATATAGCCAGGCATAGTAGTGCACACCTGTAGTCCCAGAACCTTAGGAGTCTGAGGCAGAAGGATCACAAGTTCAAAGCCAGCCTTAGCACTTAGCGAGGGTCTAAGCAACTTAGTGAGACCTGTCTCAAAAAAAAAAATAAAATAAAAATAGGCTGGGAATGTGGCTCAGTGGTTAAGTACCTCCCCCAACACACACACACACACACACACACACACACACACACACACACAAGGAGCACACATGGCTTTTAGTGTAAGCAAGCACATCAATAAACCTTTTGAAAAAAAATATTAATTCATTATAAATGCCATGACCTTGTTACAAAACCCATAGAGTCTACTTTGGGATTCTCCTATGTGAAGACATAATCACAAGGTTCTTGTTCCCATCATACCTTCCTGTTATATTGCAGAGTCCTCTGGACCCAGGGACAAACTACAACATCAGTGACGCCTTCACCTGCACCTGCTGCTGAACTTCCTGTTCTAGGACTCAAACACTGGACAACTGCAAAATTTTTCTTGTTCCTAATACTTGCATCAGAGCAACATTCCCAGTGCATATTTGCTGTTTCCAGAAACATAATTCACCCCCAGTACTTTTCTTTTTCTTCTTGGTGGAAGTACAGATATAATAATGTACTTTTATTTTGTGAAAGACAGGTCAGAATGCTAAAAACAACTAGATTCTATTCATTTTTGCCAATATGAGGAAAATAATCTTCTTATGGTTTATCTCCTATTATCTGAGTGCATGTGTCTCACAGAGTATTTCTATATACTTGCCATTTCAAGTAAATAGGAAACATATGATCCAAGTATCATGATTTGGTTGAGCCCTTGGGTGTTCTGCTGCAAACCCCTATCCCAACCACTGCAATTAGACATACCCCCTTATACCAAAATCTGGGTCTTCCTCTGGAATAAAGTCTCAGGAACATCTAACATCTGCATAGATGATGCCCCATCAACTATAGGCTCCTGAAGATGTTCCACCTTCCTGTAGAGAGACATGTGGCTTTCCAACAAGTGTGTGCCCAACTCTTACAGATGCCATGAAGAGAAATCTGGTGGCTGACAAGATGGTTAACCTGACACGCAGTTCCCTGAACAAAGTTGGATCAACAGAATGATGATCTGGACAAGGGGCACATAGATCTCCAGCTACACAGGGAAATCCAGAGATAAAGCAGAGGAAATGCATTCAAATGAGTAAAGTAAATGAATAGAAAAATGCTGGAATACTTCCAAGAAATGGACAATCTCTACTGGGTGCTGGAGAACTAGAGATTTTGCAGGGACCTCCAGTTGAGCAGTTATTTCCCATCATCAATAACCTCACTTCTCAAAACCCTGGATTCCTGTTATCTTAAGACTTAGGATTACTGCTACAACTCCCGCTTTGATGCTCATATTCAAAGAGAAATGTACAGCATGCAGTTGGTCTCTGTTATGCAGATAGAGAAGGTTCCCTGAGAAGATCTCCATCACACAAACTTTTATTTTTTTAAAAAAAGTCTGTTTTAGTTAGCTTTATTACTCTTGCAACCAAATCACCTGACAAAAACAATTGAGGAGGAAAAATGTATTTGTGTGCTCATGGTTTCAGAGGCGTTGGTCCATAGACAGCTGATTCCATTCCTTGGGGCTTGAGGCAAAGGAGAACTTCATGAAAGAAGACTGTGGTGGAGGAGAGCAGTTCAAGACATGATCAGCAAGCAGAGAGGGCTCTCTGCTGAACAAAGACATATATACCCCAAAGGCAAGCCCCCAGGGACCCAACTCCACCAGCCATACACTACTGGCCTACCATTACCACTTACTTAATCCTTATCAGGGGATTAACTTGCTTATTGCATTAAAGCTCTCAAAACCCAATCATTCCATCTGTAAAGTCTCATGCATCATCTCACACATGAGCTTTTGGGAGGGCACCTAATATCTAAACCTATTTTGTCCCATAGACCAGCACTGTACCACATAGTCAGACATAATGTGACAAAATGGAGGAAAGTCTCTAAATTTAAATAAAGAATGAGGATGAATCACAGGTAAAAGATGCTATGTCTGCAAAGTTCAAAAACCCAGTGTGTCTAATGCACAATCCTTCCTGCAGGATGGGATGTAGAGGCTGTGTCTTGTTCCTGCTGAATTCCCAGGATGGAATGTGGGGCAGACTAGAGTTAGTCTGAATAAATCTTTAATAAGTGGGTGTTCTCTTTGTAGCTATAGATCAGCAGCAATACCACTGCACAGTCACTTTGCATCCACAGCTGCCACCAAGAGTAGCCAATCTCTGACTCCTATTCCTCACTTTGTCAAGACAGCAGCCAGTATGGAGTAACCACCAGGGGGCAGAAGAGACTCAACTGACAAAGCTCCACTGAGGATAAGGTAGGCAGGTTTTCCAGGGCAATTC
The DNA here is from genome assembly GCF_021218885.2 of Marmota monax. Classification (NCBI taxonomy): domain Eukaryota; kingdom Metazoa; phylum Chordata; class Mammalia; order Rodentia; family Sciuridae; genus Marmota; species Marmota monax. The sequence continues at coordinate 3,856 of NW_026694295.1, read as the reverse complement.
TAACATGAGAAGGATTAGTTACTTAGATTTGGAGGTAAATATGTCATTTTCCTATACCATCATTGTCCTTGATATGTACAATGCTGCTTGCTCCATGTCTGTCAGATCTGACCTGGAGATGTGCCTTTCTCTGGTATCTATCAAGCTCTTTGTTTCCCCCAATCTACCCATTTGTCTTAAAACTCTGTTGCTGGCCATAAACAGCCATACTCCCTGTGATCACCAGAGTCCTACTTACTTACTTTCACTCTACTTTGAGAGCTGCCTGTCCAGCCAGACACCATGATTTCTCACTCTTAGGAAGCTCCCTCATCATTTGCTCTAACTCTTGTACACCTGTTACTATCTTAGAAGTAGTTGCTAAATTTTCATTCTGAATTCTCAGTGTCAGGCAAAAATACTTGTTCATTAACCGTGTATTGGCTTAATTAATTTTGATTGTTTTTTTTTTTAATTGATTATTTTTATTTTTTTTTATTTTTTTATTTTTTTTTAATTTTTTATTGTTGGCTGTTCAAAACATTACATTGTTCTTGATATATCATATTTCACAATTTGATTCAAGTGGGTTATGAGCTCCAATTTTTACCCCATATACAGATTGCAGAATCACATCAGTTACACATCCATTGATTTACATATTGCCTTACTAGTGTCTGTTGTATTCTGCTGCCTTTCCTATCCTCTACTATCCCCCCTCCCCTCCCGTCCCCTCCCCTCCCCTCTTCTCTCTCTGCTCCCTCTACTGACATTCGTTTGTCCCCCTTATATTATTTTTCCCCTTCCCCTCACTTCCTCTTGTATGTACTTTTGTATAACTCTGAGGGTCTCCTTCCATTTCCATGCATTTTCCCTTCTCTCTCCCTTTCCCTCCCACCTCTCATCCCTGTTTAATGTTAATCTTCTTCTCATGCTCTTCAACACTACTCTGTTCTTAGTTACTCTCCTTATATCAAAGAAGACATTTGGCATTTGTTTTTTAGGGATTGGCTAGCTTCACTTAGCATAATCTGCTCTAATGCCATCCACTTCCCTGTAAATTCTATGATTTTGTCATTTTTTAATGCAGAGTAATACTCCATTGTGTATAAATGCCACATTTTTTTATCCATTCATCCATTGAAGGGCATCAAGGTTGGTTCCACAGTCTAGCTATTGTGAATTGTGCTGCTATGAACATCGATGTAGCAGTGTCCCTGTAGCATGCTCTTTTTAGGTCTTTAGGGAATAGACTGAGAAGGGGAATAGCTGGGTCAAATGGTGGCTCCATTCCCAGCTTTCCAGGGAATCTCCATACTGCTTTCCAAATTGGCTGCACCAATTTGCAGTCCCACCAGCAATGTACAAGTGTACCCTTTTCCCCACATCCTCGCCAGCACTTGTTGTTGTTTGACTTCATAATGGCTGCCAATCTAACTGGAGTGAGATGGTATCTTAGGGTGGTTTTGATTTGCATTTCTCTGACTGCTAGAGATGGTGAGCATTTTTTCATGTACTTGTTGATTGATTGTATGTCCTCCTCTGAGAAGTGTCTGTTCAGGTCCTTGGCCCATTTGTTGATTGGGTTGTTTGTTCTCTTATTGTCTAATTTTTTGAGTTCTTTGTATACTCTGGATATTAGGGCTCTATCTGAAGTGTGAGGAGTAAAGATTTGTTGCCAGGATGTAGGCTCTCTATTTACCTCTCTTATTGTATCTTTTGCTGAGAAAAAACTTTTTAGTTTGAGTAAGTCCCATTTGTTGATTCTAGTTGTTAACTTTTGTGCTATGGGTGTCCTATTGAGGAATTTGGAGCCCGACCCCACCGACTGTAGATCGTAGCCAACTTTTTCTTCTATCAGACGGCGTGTCTCTGATTTGATATCAAGCTCCTTGATCCATTTTGAATTCACTTTTGTGCATGGCGAGAGAAAGGGATTCAGTTTCATTTTGTTGCATATGGATTTCCAGTTTTCCCAGCACCATTTGTTGAAGATGCTATCCTTCCTCCATTGCATGCTTTTAGCCCCTTTATCAAATATAAGGTAGTTGTAGTTTTGTGGATTGGTTTCTGTGTCCTCTATTCTGTACCATTGGTCCACCAGCCTGTTTTGGTACCAGTACAATGCTGTTTTTGTTACTATTGCTCTGTAGTATAGTTTGAAGTCTGGTATCGCTATACCGCCTGATTCACACTTCCTGCTTAGCATTGTTTTTGCTATTCTGGTTCTTTTGTTTTTCCATATGAATTTCATGATTGCTTTCTCTATTTCTACAAGAAATGCCATTGGGATTTTGATTGGCATTGCATTAAACCTATAGAGAACTTTTGGTAATATCGCCATTTTGATGATGTTAGTTCTGCCTATCCATGAACAGGGTATATTTTTCCATCTTCTAAGATCTTCTTCTATTTCTCTCTTTAGGGTTCTGTAGTTTTCATTGTATAAGTCTTTCACCTCTTTTGTTAGGTTGATTCCCAAGTATTTTATTTTTTTGAGGATATTGTGAATGGAGTGGTTGTCCTCATTTCCATTTCAGAGGATTTGTCGCTGATATACAGTAATGCCTTTGATTTATGCATGTTGATTTTATATCCTGCCACTTTGCTGAATTCATTTATTAGCTCTAATAGTTTCTTTGTAGACCCTTTTGGGTCTGCTAGGTATAGAATCATGTCATCTGCAAATAGTGATAATTTAAGTTCTTCTTTTCCTATTTTGATGCCTTTAATTTCTTTCGTCTGTCTAATTGCTCTGGCCAGTGTTTCGAGAACTATGTTGAACAGAAGTGGTGAGAGAGGGCATCCCTGTCTTGTTCCAGATTTTAGAGGGAATGCCTTCAATTTTTCTCCATTCAGAATGATGCTAGCCTGAGGCTTAGCATAGATTGCTTTTAGAATATTGAGGTATGTTCCTGTTATCCCTAGTTTTTCTAGAGTTTTGAACATAAAGGGATGCTGTACTTTGTCGAATGCTTTTTCCACATCTATCGAGATGATCATATGATTCTTATTTTTAAGTCTATTGATGTGGTGAATAACATTTATTGATTTCCGTATATTGAACCAGCCTTGCATCCCAGGGATGAATCCTACTTGACCATGGTGCACAATTTTTTTGATAAGTTTTTGTATCCGAGTGGCCAGAATTTTATTGAGGATTTTTGCATCTAGGTTCATTAGAGATATTGGTCTGTAGTTTTCTTTCTTTGAAGTGTCTTTGTCTGGTTTAGGTATCAGGGTGATGTTGGCCTCGTAGAATGAATTTGGAAGTTCTCCCTCTTTTTCTATTTCCCGAAGTAGCTTGAAAAGTATTGGTATTAGTTCCTCTTTAAAGGTTTTGTAAAACTCTGCTGTATACCCATCCGGTCCTGGGCTTTTCTTAGTTGGTAGTCTTTTGATGGTTTCTTCTATTTCCTCAATTGATATTGGTCTGTTTAGGTTGTCTATATCCTCCTGACTCAATCTGGGCAGATCATATGACTTAAGAAATTTATCTATGCCTTCACTATCTTCTAATTTATTGGAGTATAAGGATTCAAAATAATTTTTGATTATCTTCTGTATTTCTGAAGTGTCTGTTGTGATATTGCCTCTTTCATCCGTATGTTAGTAATTTGAGTTCGCTCTCTTCTTCTCTTCGCTAGCATGGCTAAGGGTCTGTCGATTTTGTTTATTTTTTCAAAGAACCAACTTTTAGTTTTGTCAATTTTTTCAATTGTTTCTTTTGTTTCGATTTCATTAATTTCAGCTCTGATTTTAATTATCTCTTGCCTTCTACTTCTTTTGCTGTTGTTTTGCTCTTCTTTTTCTAGGATTTTGAGATGAAGTATGAGATCATTTATTTGTTGGTTTTTTCCTTTTTTAAGGAATGAAC
>NW_026694294.1:0-6475 GCF_021218885.2 Marmota monax | reverse complement strand
GTTAATAAAAATGACTTGATCAGGTGCCAATGGAATCAACTGATCCTGGGAAGGTACAGGAGCCTTTCCCTCATCTCTCAGGAATGTCTAGACAGGGATGGGAGTAGACTTCCTCCACAGCATGTAAAATGTTCTCTGCTATCAGGGTGAAGAGGGCATGAAGAGGCCTTTGGTGCCAGGCTGGTGGCAGGTTTTTGTCTCACTTCCCTGTCTGCCTGTGTCACTCTGAGCAGCATTGTAATCCAACACCTGACAGTAATAGTCAGCCTCATCTCCAGCCTGGGCCCCACTGATGGTCAGGGTGGCTGTGTTCCCAGAGTTGGAGCCAGAGAATCAGTCAGGGATCCCTGAGGGCCGGGTGCTATCAATATAGATGACAAGCAGTGGGGACTGTGCTGGCTTCTGCTGGTACCATTGCACACTTTTACTACCAATATTGTTGCCTCCACAGGTGATTCTGGCTGTTTGTCCTGGGGTCACCAATACTGATGATGGCTGAGTCAGCACATAAGAGCCTACAGAGCCTACAGGGAAATAAAAGAAGAGAGAGGACCAATGGTGACAGACACTTCCCATGAGATGCCCAGTTTCCTTTTGGCCTGAAAGAGCTTCAGAAAATCTATGGAACCAAGGGCATTCCCTGGCATCAAAATCAGCCATAGTGGCCCATGAGCCTGCATGGAGAATGTAGATTTGAACTCATGAGTAAGCCCAACCCCTTTCCTCCTCAGGCTCACACAAGCCAAAGAGCACAGTGTTGGAATTTCAGCCTAAAATCTCATCCTGCAGCAGGTCCTGAGCACCATCCTGCCCACCAAAGAAAGAGCCCTATTGAGCTCAGAATTAAGGCCAGGTTAGTTATACAGGAGCCTTGGGCTGGGGTTTATGTTGGGGTCTGGGGGCAGCACCTGTTTAATGAGCCAGGAGGCTGATGAGAAGGGCCTTCCAAGTCATGGTGTCCCTGTAGCTGCTTCTTGAGTCCCAGGCTGGCCTATGTTCCCCCCATGCATCTTTTATTTCCTTGTTGGGTACAGCTGCCTGTTATGCAAATCAGGCCAGCTTTGGGCTGCTACTGGAGGAAGCTGTGTGATGCCCAGAGAAGGGCTCATCCCTAGAGAGCCAAAGAGTGGGAGGGGCAGCTCTGAAGAACTACCCCCAGGTCACAGAATGCTCCTTTACTTTCTGGTCCCAATTTTTTGGCTGTATCTCTATCCCAGGTTGTTTTCATCCAGGAATCTGGGCTGGCCTCATAATATAAAGATGAGTCTGTCCTTGTCATCAAAATCAACTGTTTGGTTGACAATAAGAGGTTTCGTCAGCTATGGGATCCTGTCCCAGATACAGCTTATAGGCTGTGTGGGTCAATCAAATCCTTCTATCAGTATACCTGGTATCTTAAAAGTCCAATGAGGTGCTTTATCTCTCTGTCCTTGGTGTGAAAGCCTCATGCAGATTTGGGTGCTCTGCCTCACATCTCCTAATGGCTGTCGGCAGTTTCTACACCTATTTTGCAATACTAATAGGTACAGAGCTTCAACATAATTGTGAACTGAGGAATACTGAACCTCTGCCATATCAACAGGGACATACTTCACAGATCAGATCAAGGAGACACAGGCATCAACACTTATTTACATCATTGTTATTTGCCATACTTGGAGAAAAACCCAGCATTTCCTCCAGGTCTCATGTCATGGTCACTTACCCTCCTGCATGTGAAATCTCCCTTCAAGGGTGAGTGCTGGTCTCTCCTGAATTCTCATTCAGGAGAAGTGCATGACAGGTCCAGAGTTTTTAGCTCAATGAGATGAGCTGGATGTGTCAAGAAAGTGTCAGGAAAAGCAGGAAAATTTTCTGTGCAAACACCTAGGAAAATTCTAGAAGAGCAGATATGGGAGAAATGAAGAATTAAAAAAATGAACTTGTTTCAAAGATGACATTTTTCTCTAGATCTCAGGTTGTGTACACTACTAATCCTCCTGTATGTTTGAATCCTAAAGTGCAAGCCCAGTCAATACCTAGGGAGTAGACGGAACTGTGACCACCCACAGAACAGGCCCAGCTGCCTGATGAGGGGCAGAGCTGCCCCCCACCCCCCGAGCCTGCCAGGTAGGCGGAACTGTGACCACCAACGGAAAAGGCCCAGTGGCCCGCGGAGGGGCAGAGCTACCAACAACACCTGCAAGGTAGGCGGGCCTGCGACCCACCGGCAGAACAAGCGCAGCGGCCTGCTGAGAGGTAGAGCTGCCCCCTCCCCCCGCGCCTGCAAGGTAGAGGGAACTGTGACCACCCACAGAACAGGCCCAGCGGCCTGCTGAGGGGCATAGTCGCCCCCTACCCCACCCCCCCGTGCCTGCCAGGTAGGCGGAACTGTGACCACAGACAGAAAAGGCCCAGTGGCCCGCGGAGGGGCAGAGCTGCCAACCACTCCTGCAAGGTAGGCAGGCCTGCAACCCACCAGCAGAACAGGAGCAGCAGCCTGCTGAGAGGCAGAGCCGCCCCCCGCCCGCGCCTGCAAGGTAGGAGGAACTGTGACCACCAACAGAACAGGCCAGACCTGCAACCGACAGACAGAACAGGCCCAGTGGCCTGGGGAAGGGTAGAGCCGCCCCCCCATGCACGCCTGCAAGGTAGGCGGACCTGCAACCCACCGGCAGAACAGCCCCAGAGGCCTGCAGAGGGGCAGTGCCGCTGCCTGCGCCTGCAAAGTAGGCAGAACTGCGACCACCGACAGAACAAGCAAAGCGGCCCGCAGACGGACAGAGCCACCGCTCGCGCCTGCAAGGTAGGCGGACCTGCTACCTACCAGCAGAACAGGCCCAGCCGGCCTGCCGGCGTGCTAGGCACATTGCCCCAATTGGAGGAGGGGCAGAGCCGCCACCCGCGCCTGCGTGGGAGACTTTGCCACTATACAAGACCAATATAAATATATAGGGGGAAAATTCAACAGCACAACAGTTTCAACAAGTAGAAAGGAACGCGAACAGTATGAAGAGACAAGGAAAGAAAGGACCACAAGCAATGCAGTTCAACTCAACGTTAGAAGAGGTAATAGATGCAGCAGATGGAATGTCAGATAAAGAATTTAGGATATACATGCTTCAAATGATTTGGATCTCATACTTCATCTCAAAATCCTAGAAAAAGAAGAGCAAAACAACAGCAAAAGAAGTAGAAGGCAAGAAATAATGGAAATCAAAGCTGAAATTAATGAAATCGAAACAAAAGAAACAATTGAAAAAATTGACAAAACTAAAAGTTGGTTCTTTGAAAAAATAAACAAAATCGACAGACCCTTAGCCATGCTAGTAAAGAGAAGAACAGAGAGAACTCAAATTACTAGCATACAGGATGAAAAAGGCAATATCACAACAGACACTTCAAAAATACAGAAGATAATCAAAAACTATTTTGAATCCTTATACTCCAATACATTAGAAGATAGTGAAGGCATAGATAAATTTCTTAAGTCATATGATCTGCCCAGATTGAGTCAGGAAGATATAGACAACCTAAACAGACCAATATCAATTGAGGAAATAGAAGAAACCATCAAAAGACTACCAACAAAGAAAAGCCCAGGACCCGATGGGTATACAGCAGAGTTTTACAAAACCTTTAAAGAGGAACTAATACCAATACTTTTCAAGCTACTTCAGGAAATAGAAAAAGAGGGAGAACTTCCAAATTCATTATACGAGGCCAACATCACCCTGATACCTAAACCAGACAAAGACACTTCAAAGAAACAAAACTACAGACCAATATCTCTAATGAACCTAGATGCAAAAATCCTCAATAAAATTCTGGTGAATCGGATACAAAAACATATCAAAAAAATTGTACACCACGATCAAGTAGGATTCATCCCTGGGATGCAAGGCTGGTTCAATATACGGAAATCAATAAATGGTAAGTCAATAGACTTAAAAATAAGAACCATATGATCATCTTGATAGATGTGGAAAAAGCATTCGACAAAGTACAGCATCCCATTATGTTCAAAACTCTAGAAAAACTAGGGATAACAGGAACATACCTCAATATTGTAAAAGCAATCTATGCTAAGCCTCAGGCTAGCATCATTCTGAATGGAGAAAAATTGAAGGCATTCCCTCTAAAGTCTGGAACAAGACAGGGGTGCCCTCTCTCACCACTTCTGTTCAACATAGTTCTCGAAACACTGGCCAGAGCAATTAGACAGAAGAAAGAAATTAAAGGCATAAAAATAGGAAAAAAAGAACTTAAATTATCACTATTTGCAGCTGACATGATTCTATACCTAGAAGACCCAAAAGGGTCTACAAAGAAACTATTAGAGCTAATAAATTAATTCAGCAAAGTGGCAGGATATAAAATCAACACGCATAAATCAAAGGCATTCCTGTATATCAGTGACAAATCCTCTGAAATGGAAATGAGGACAACCACTCCATTCACAATATCTTCAAAAAAAATAAAATACTTGGGAATCAACCTAACAAAAGAGGTGAAAGACTTATACAATGAAAACTACAGAACCCTAAAGAGAGAAATAGAAGAAGATCTTAGAAGATGGAAAAATATACCCTGTTCATGGATAGGCAGAACTAACATCATCAAAATGGCGATGTTACCAAAAGTTCTCTATAGGTTTAATGCAATGCCAATCAAAATCCCAACGGAATTTCTTGTAGAAATAGAGAAAGCAATCATGAAATTCATATGGAAAAATAAAAGACCCAGAATAGCAAAAACAATGCTAAGCAGGAAGTGTGTATCAGGCGGTATAGCGATACCAGACTTCAAACTATACTACAGAGCAATAGTAACAAAAACAGCATGGTACTGGTACCAAAACAGGTGGGTGGACCAATGGTACAGAATAGAGGACACAGAAACCAATCCACAGAACGACAACTATCTTATATTTGATAAAGGGGCTAAAAGCATGCAATGGAGGAAAGATAGCATCTTCAACAAATGATGCTGGGAAAACTGGAAATCCATATGCAACAAAATGAAACTGAATCCCTTTCTCTCGCCATGCACAAAAGTGAATTCAAAATGGATCAAGGAGCTTGATATCAAATCAGAGACATGCTGTCTGATAGAAGAAAAAGTTGGCTACAATCTACATACTGTGGGGTCGGTCTCCAAATTCCTCAATAGGACACCCATAGCACAAAAGTTAATAACTAGAATCAACAAATGGGACTTACTCAAACTAAAAAGGTTTTTCTCAGCAAAAGAAACAACAAGAGAGGTAAATAGGGAGCCTACATCCTGGGAACAAATCTTTACTCCTCACAATTCAGATAGAGCCCTAATATCCAGAGTGTACAAAGAACTCCAAAAATTAGACAATAAGATAACAAAGAACCCAATCAACAAATGGGCCAAGGACCTGAACAGACACTTCTCAGAGGAGGACATACAATCAATCAACAAGTACATGAAAGAATGCTCACCATCTCTAGCAGTCAGAGAAATGCAAATCAAAACCACCCTAAGATACCATCTCACTCCAGTAAGATTGGCAGCCATGATGAAGTCAAACAACAACAAGTGCTGGCGAGGATGTGGGGAAAAGGGTACACTTGTACATTGCTGGTGGGACTGCAAATTGGTGCAGCCAATTTGGAAAGCAGTATGGAGATTTCTTGGAAAGCTGGGAATGGAGCCACCATTTGACCCAGCTATTCCCCTTCTCGGTCTATTCCCTAAAGACCTAAAAAGAGCATGCTACAGGGACACTGCTACATCGATGTTCATATCAGCACAATTCACAATAGCAAGACTGTGGAACCAACCTAGATGCCCTTCAATAGATGAATGGATAAAAAATGTGGCATTTATACACAATGGAGTATTACTCGGCATTAAAAAATGACAAAATCATAGAATTTGCAGGGAAATGGATGGCATTAGAGCAGATTATGCTAAGTGAAGCTAGCCAATCCCTAAAAAACAAATGCCAAATGTCTTCTTTGATATAAGGAGAGTGTCTAAGAACAGAGTAGTTTCGAAGAGCATGCGAAGAAGATTAACATTAAACAGGGATGAGAGGTGGGAGGGAAAGGGAGAGAGAAGGGAAATTGCATGGAAATGGAAGGAGACCCTCAGAGTTATACAAAAGTACATACAAGAGGAAGTGAGGGGAAAGGGAAAAATAATACAAGGGGGACAAATGAATGTCAGTAGAGGGGGCAGAGAGAGAAGAGGGGAGGGGAGGGGAGGGGAGGGGGGATTGTAGAGGATAGGAAAGGCAGCACGACACAACAGACACTTGTATGGCAATATGTAAATCAATGGATGTGTAACTGATGTGATTCTGCAATCTGTATATGGGGTAAAAATGGGAGCTCATAACCCACTTGAATCAAAGTGTGAAATATGATATATCAAGAACTATGTAATGTTTTGAACAACCAACAATAAAAATTAAAAAAAAAAAAATACCCAGGGAGCTTTGTCAAGTGGTTTTCAACTGGCC
>NW_026694293.1:0-5259 GCF_021218885.2 Marmota monax | reverse complement strand
CTTCATTGACCTCAGAGGCAGAACATTGCTTGCCTGCATTATTTGTAAGACATGGCTGTAGACACTGCCAAAGCTTACCTCTGTACTCTCTGGATTGATAGCATGAGCCAAGTCTGAACTGATTTGAACCCCTGCTTGGGTAGCTAAAGAGATTGCAGTTGTGCAGAGAGCAGAATGCCAAGTCAGTCCTGGACACAAGACCAAGGAGAGAACACTGAGCTGGTTCCCTAGATTCATTCTGTTTCCATAGCCTTCTGAGTCTTCTTTGATGGGCCTTCTTCCCCGCTCTCTTGATGCATGACAGTTGTCTGCCTCTTTTCTCTGACAAAGCCCTTAGCTAGTGATCCTTTATAACATGCTTGGCATTCTCTATTAAACATGTATTTTTGTTCCTCAGGGCCCAGCTGTGACTTTTTACATTCTATTTCTTTTTCACTAATAAATTCCATCTTCAAATAATTCTTTTACACTTTTTATATTATTGTAATTGGTTAAAAGTGCCCAGGCAACAACCTCAATGGTTTTCCGACTAGAAATTCCTTCCACCACTTACTCCTCACTCTTACTTCTGGCTTTGCAACAAGCCCTAAGGCATAGACACAGTTCAGCATGATTTTTTTTTCTCCTTCGTAATGAAGATGGTCTTGGCTCCAGTTTTCCAAGAAGTTGTTGCTCCCTTCCATCTAAGCCCTCACAGAAAAATACCCTCATCTGCCTACAAATTTATCAGCATTCTGGTCATGACCACAAAGTCAATCTTGAAGAAGTGATAATCTTTTCCTAGTCATTTTATCTTCTGTCTGTTCACCAGAATCACCCATAACATTCCATTTTCAGCATTTTGAACATTTTCTAGCCTTTTTCTCTAAGGTCATCCAGTCTCTGTTTCTAAATTCTAAAGTATTGTTTATTGACAAAGGTCTTATTATCTAGTTCCAATTTTCTGCCTTACACTCCTCCTGTTGTTATCACTGATTACAGACCAGTAACTAAGGAGGATAAAGGGTTTATTTAGCTCCATATGTCCAAGAACATGGCATCAGATTGGTGAGAGCCTTCTGTTGACAAAGACTCTCAGAGTCCTGAGGTGGCTGAGGGCACCTCGTGGCAAGACAGAAGTCCTCACTCAGGTTTCTCTTCCTCTTGCGAAGCTACAGTCCCATTGATTAAGACTCTGCCCTTATTCCTTCATTTCACCTTGATTACCTTTCAAAGATGCCACCTCCAAATACATAGTCAGATTACACTTATACCCTCTAACTAGCTCACAATATGGACTGCATATTAATCTCAGTTTTGGTGGAGACATTAAAGCCATAGTGTAAGGAATATGAATTAAATGCAGGCAGCCCTCTAGTTCAATGATGGTTCTTGATTAAAGACAGAATGTCACCATACCCCTAGTTAGGCAGGCTGATAAGGGACCAGGGACTTCAGGAATGAACTCTGGGGTCCTCCCACCAGGGAGTGGAGGAATTTGCTGGAGGTTCAGGTGATGTGGAATACATAGTGAAGTCATAATGAGTATCATTTGTGACTTGGGCCCAAACACAGGGAGAGTCAAGTTTTTAAAGTGAACTTGTAGATACAGTTTAGCCAAACATTCTTTTTTCTCATCCCCTTTCTTCCTCTTATCTCCTAACATAAGACAGGATAATTGATTTATCACTCGATTTCTTGGTCTTTGAGATGAAGTGTTTGAAAATGGAATGTGGATCCGCTATGAAAAGACTATGTCACCCAAAAGTCAGAAAGAATTTTTTATTATCTTATGGTGAAAGGAGGAGTATGTTTATGGTTTTAACAAGGATAGATTCAGGGGAATATTGATGTTGGTATTATATTTCTTTGTAGACTGTATGGATTATGGCTTATATGGATTCCAATTGTCAGTGGGTGGATCACATGTTTTGTATTTTGAAATAGTTTTCAGAATTTCATTTATTCCATGTCTCATTTGTTTCTGGGGCCCTGTCGATGGTCAGAATGGCTGTGTTCCTGAGCTAAACCCAGAGAATCAGTCAGGGATTGATACCATGACTACTGTCCCAGATCTCCTGGGCTCTGGTGTGTCTGGTCCCAGCTCAGCCCAGCTCAGCAGGTCAGCTTGGACTTGTTGAAAAGAAATTTTCCTGTGTGGGATCCTGTATTACTTGTTAATAGTTTCCAAGAACTATTAAAAAGTACAACATCAATTCAGAAATTAAACAGGTATAGCATGAGAAACATGGTGACTATATTAATGCTTGTTTATCCTATGGGGTTTGGAAGGCATACAAGGGCCACCTGGTGGCTAAAAGGGCAGTTGGAACCATGATACCTATAGTTAGATGAAGTTGGATCCTAGAGAGGATCCAAGCCAGGCACCTTGACCTTAGGCAATCATCAGGCCTGAATCACACTCTGTGTGGGAATGGAGAGTTGGTCTTGCAGAGGGTAGCTGGGGGATATCACAGGGACCGCTACATAGGTTTGCTGTGTTTAGAATCATAACCTTCATAGGAGACTGGGGCTTCAGGTGCTTATCAAGAGCTGGGCACTCCTGGGACTAATCCAGGAATATGGACCTAAAGTTTTCTAGTCTACATTAAATGTAAATTCACAAATCAAGAAGAGATGTCAAATGAAACCTTCTCTCTGTCCATCCACTCAGACCCTTTATCCCCAACACATGCACATAAACCAAAAAACCAAAACAAAACAAAAACCCACCAGGAGAGCCAGTAAATACATTTGTCACCTCTAAATTCACACCCGATCTCCTCTGCAGAGCCAACTGGAGGCCTGGAAAGAAAGGGAAGCCTACGGCCTCAGATCTGGGTGAGCTGGGAAGATGAGTTTAGGACTTTAGCTCCTATTCTGGGAGCTATAAGAATGTGACACAGAAAATAAAGGAGTTTAGTGTCTCACTTCCCCATCTATTGAGTGCACTTCTGCACTGCTATCCCCCTTCCACCCACGCAAATAATAGCCTGTCTCATGTGCAGCTGGGATCCTGTTGATGGTCAGGGTGGCTGTATTCCCTGAGCTAATACCAGAGAATCAGTCAGAGATTCCTGAAGGTCATTTGCTGTCCAAATAGATCACCAATACAGAGGACTTAAATGGCTCTTCTCTGGTCCCAGTGAACATGTGTTTCAGAGCATTTCTCTCCAGAGTAGGTACTTGTGGCACTCTGACCTGGAACACTGACCCTGAGGGAGACATTGTCAAGACAGAAAAGCTGATGGGTCTTCATGAGAGGAAAGAAGAAGGAACCAGAGGATGAAAGACCCATTAAGAGGGACCTACCACAGGAATATGTTGGGTTGAGATCATGATTTATAGTGGATCCAGCTCAGGGTCTTGTGGTAGCTGAGCCTGGTATCTAGGCTGGCTGATCACTTGTGTAGAAAGAGATGAGGGTGAGCTGGACATCTGTCCAACCATGGTAAATGTCCCAAAGATCTGTTTTCAGTGACCAACAGCACATCAGGGCTCCCCCAGCCTCTCTGATTTCCTCTCAGAACTTCAGCAGTGAGTATTTGGTGTCCATGAAAATTTGCTGTTCCCCTTGGGCTCTTCATTGAGGACAAGTGGGAACATTCTTATCAGCTGTTGCATAGAAGAAACTTAGAAGGAGCTGTGGAGCCCAGAATTCCTTTATATGCTTCTATGGGCAGAAAATCAGTTGAACTCCAAGGCCAAAGATTAGAGTGTCCTGCCAGGAATTGATACAATGACTGCTGTCCCAAACCTCCTGGGCTCTGGTGTGTCCTGGGTCCAGCTCAGCAGATCAGCTTGCTGACCTTCCAAGAGACTGGCCATGGGCTGGGATGGAACCTGCTGAGGGACCATTGATAACATCCTACTCAGCTGAAGGTGAATCATGGACACGCACCTTCTTCCTTTACTTTCCATGTACCCTCAGTTGCACTTTTGTCCCATAGTTGCGATTTCATTTTTATGAGGTCCTGCAATAGAAGCCTTTTTACTTTTTTAATTTTTAAAATTTGTTTTAATTATGTATAACAATAGAAAGCATTTATGCAATTTGATATATCACAAAGATGGGATATAATTTCTTATTTTCTGAGTGTACATGTTACAGATTGGTCATGCAATCATATATATACATATATATTAAAGTATATGTATATATACAGTAATAATGTGTTTCATTCTACTATATTTCCTATGCCAACCCTCCCATCACTTCTCTCTACCTAATCTAAGGTAACACTGTTCTTCCCTAGTGCCCCCTTTCTTATTGGGAATTAGTCAAAGTGGATCAAACATTTAGGCACTAGAAGAGACACCTTGCATCTCATAGAAGAAAAAATCGGACCAAACTTCACCATGTCAGCCTAGGATCTGACATCCTTAACAAGACTCCTAAAGTGCAAGAAGGAAAATCAAGAATGAATATATGGAAGGATTCAAATTTAAAAACTTCTTTTCAAAGGAAGAATTAATAACATTTGCCACATGCACCTCCAAGAAAGCATAAATCTCTAGAATATATAAAAAACTAAAAAAAACTTAACATTAAAAAAATCATCCAATCAATAAATGGGCTAAGGAACTGAATAGACACTTCACAGAAGAAGAAACCCAATTGATCTACAAATATATGAAAAAGTTTTCAACATCCCTAGCAATTAAAGAAATGCAAATCAAAACTGCACTAAGATTTCATCTCACTCTTGTAAGAATGGCAATCATCAAGAATACAGGCAACAATAATTGTTGGTGAGGATGTGGTGAAAAAGGTACACACATACATACACTCAGAGTGTCCTAAGTGAGTTGATGAGTGCTCTTTCCAGGGAAAATTCCTTGGAGTCTCCCAAAACCTCGAGATTGCACCTGAGAAGAGGAGCTGCCATCTTCAGAGCTGATGTCTTTGGAGGTGGAAAAAAGAGGTAAGTGTGGAGGGCTAGGTGTCTCTGCAAATAATGATGACAAAGGGAATCAGCCCAAGGACCACCACTGGAGAGCAAGGCATTGTACCCTGCAAATGGATAGGATTCCCAGGCAGATGATGTGGTTGAAAAACCCAGGCTCCTGGGTCTTTCTCCTCTCACAATGAGTTTGCTGGTAGAGCACCTGGACATCATGTACTCTCTCTAGGGTATGTAGAGCTCTGCAGCAGCTGCCCAGACTGATACCTGGGACCATTTTCTCCACTGCATTTCCTCCTATGCTCAGGCTTCTGCTGTGATTCTGGAATGATACAGTGTGAGTCTGACCCTCAGAACCTTTAGTCACTACAGCCCA